>NC_085001.1:7500-117500 GCF_963854185.1 Sardina pilchardus | reverse complement strand
ACATCTATAAACTAAACTATTCTATACTACACTACATAAATACATCAACTATAAACTACAGTGCCCTCCAAAAGTATTGGAACACATGCTTAAAGTTGAATATAAAATCATCTTTTGGAAATTGATCTTAATGCCTCAAATGAAACAATGAGGAAATATTGAACTTTTAACACTAGAAGCGTCGTGCTGTTCTGACCCACTTATACCTAGAAGCGCCGCGCCCCGGTCATTTGACCGCTTTGACGACCTACTAGAAGCGCCGTGCTGGTGTGAACTACATAAAGCGCGGTGAGGCTGTCAAAAGACCGCTGAGTCCTTAGAATGGGAGGCTGTTACTTACACATAATGATAGCTAGATGGCGCTTCGTGCACGAATCAAATCGTTTGGTCATATATTCAGTTTGCACTAAGCTATGTGTCATTCGTGTCAGACCGTGTTGTTGATAGTCTGTGGTTGTTTCATTATGACATACAGCACGTTTGAGTTATCTGTTCATTTATGTGTGTTGATTTGTGTTGTTTGAGGTAAAAACTCTGGAAGAGTTCTTGAACAAACGTTAAGCAAACTTGACTTTCAAGTTTTTCATGGTATTTCATTTTTTATATTTCGTTTTTACATTTTGTATGCAGTAACCCACAGTTCGGGTTTGGGCAGATAATCTAAACTCTAAAATGAATGGGTGGCTAGTTCTAATTCACTCCCCAAATTCACTTCTATTCATTTAATAGGTAGCCTATGTTCGCGCCGCCGAAAATGATCGGACCTGGAACAAAGAGCCTAACAGTCTGGTTTCAATTACACAGTAGGCAGGATTTCATGCCGCACTTTACAGGCTACCGTGGCTACTTTCTAAAACAATTTTCATTCATTTAGGGAGAAGCATTATAGGGTCTAGCCAACTCAGAGGGAGGGAGATAGAGAGAGCTATGCTGAGCAGGCATAGGCGCGAGCCTAATTAGAAATGAGTGAAAGATATTCTCCGTTTTGCGAATGTGTATGCTATGTTTGCTGAAAAAAAGCTATAGGCCTATTGTTTCTACAATTTAAGCTAACTTCTATGTGAATTCGAGATTCAGCACTGAGACACACATTTTCACTTATCAGTAGTGCAAAACCGTAGCCTACTGGTCAGCGCTTCGGCCTCAAAATCGAAGGGTTGCTGGTTCGATCCCCGACCTGTTCATGGCTGAAATTATTTTGAGCAAGGCATCAATAAAGTAGGCTATATTCTATTCTATTCTTTTCACACAACTACACGCACGCTTGAGAATTCGAACATTCTGAAACACGCATATGCGATGAAACATGATTGCGCATTCTTCCACGAGTTGCCTAAACAGCCAGCCTACAGCCTATGCAGGGGACAGAGGGTGGGGGTGGGGAGGCAGTTAATTGTCCTCAATGCCGCGGTGATGTCTGTAGCCTAAGTAGCCTAGATGAGTGTATGGGGGAGGGGAATGATCGGTTTCAAATGGGCTATGTTTGCAATGGATAGTGTGTTATGTATAGACCCCGAAGCCATTTGCTTTGAGAATAACGGCTGGCTGATGAAGTTGTTGGCTGGCTAGCTGGCTCAGCCAACCTAAATGCTGCTGCAGCCGCCAAAGTTTTCATGGCTGATAATGGCTTTAGTTGCCACTTCATGTCTACAGATGTCTATATTGTACTAGATCTCAACACACAATATTATTGTATTGTTTTGGACAACGTTCTGCACGTTTCACTTCTATGTAGACTGCATGTGTTGTGAACAGCGCAGCAATCTCTGGAAAGGAAACGGTGGAAGTCGCATTAGCCTAATAGCGTTCAATGCTGTAAATCCGTCTGTTCCAGATTTGGTTCATATCATCAATCTTTGGTTTTGGTGTTTGTGCAACCGGGCCCTGAAGATTTAACAAAAGTCTGAGTAGCCCTACGTAGGAATTAGGACAGTATGTAAGGCGAGATGAAAATTAGGCTCTACCTTGTTTGCTTCTTTCCCCCATGTCATTTTAATTGGTCGTCAACTCACTGTGAGTCCTCCTGTGTATCGTAGCAACACTGATGTGGTGTATCCAGTGGGAAAATCTCATGTAGGCCTAGTTTCTAGGCTATCGTTTATTTTACGCGTGTGTCTCTATGATATAATTATTTTTAGATGCAAAACGTCTAACTGGCTTATAGCCAAAGTTTGTCAGGTGGCGGCTCAATTTGGCTCAGAAAATTATTGGCTGGCGAAATTATTTTTCGTTAATGGTAAACAGTATTGTGATTCATCCGTTTATTTCAGATAGTTTGTTACTAAAAACCATTAACAAAAAATAATTGTTTGTCGACGTTGAAAAACGGTCAGTGAATTCAGTCAATATAAACTACCTCATTTCGCTCGTGCCGAGTTGTGAACCCGGGTCTCTCGTGTTATAGTCGAGCAAGTTAACGTTGTGCCATTTAACGTTCTGTGATTCACTTATGTGGAAATAAGTGAATGAAGCGACGCAACTCAGTTAGTCCAGCAAATATGTAAGAAAATGCTTATACATTAGTCTGAGCTTTAAAAGATAGCCTACAAATAGAAGATAAGATATACAACTATGAGTGTACGTAGGCATACGCGCCCTACGTAGGCCTACATAAATAGGCTATGACGAATTTCAGCTGAAAATATTTTTTACACACGTAGGCCTGCCTAATAGAACAACGTCGCAACGTTTTCAAAACCATTTTAAATCATTTTAAATAACACATAGAAAATTGCATTGGTCAGCTAATTGTCAAGTCAAGTTATCCTGCATCGCATGCATTAATGCAATTTCAGGAGAAAAAATTATATAAAGACAAATGTGGTATTGGGGGGTTCAGCTCCATTGCCACCCATTCATTCATCACTTGCTCGCGATCGCCCTCTAGTTGCAGTACCATGCGGAAGTATTTCGCTAGTGGTCCTTCTCCCCTTATTAGACATTCTCTGACTCTACGGAGCGTTGCTAGACTGCCCCGCCAGCCAAATTACATTTGCTGCCGCTAGGGGCGTCTAGATTTCTAGGCTAGAATATTTCCTCATTGATTCATGTAAGGCATTAAGATCAATTTCCAAAAGATGACTTTATATTTAACTTTAAGCATGTGTTCCGATACTTTTGGAGGGTACTGTATACTACACAAATGCATCAACTATAAACTATACTATACTATACTATACTACATAAATACATCAACTATAATCTATACTACATAAATACATCAACTATAAACTATACTATACTATATTCTACCCAAATAGTGTAGTGTGTGTGTGTGTGTGTGTGTGTGTGTGTGTGTGTGTGTGTGTGTGTGTAACACACTAACCAGTGTCCTGTCTGAACTGGTGCATGGTCTGCAGGTCGATGGCGTACGGTGCCAGTTGGGGTTCCACGTGTCCCAGCAGGGCGGTTCCTCTCGGGTCCTCCTTTAGAACGTTCTCGATGTGGTGGCACGCGGCAGCACTGTAAGGTCTCCAGCGCCCGTGCTCGTTCATCCACTCCCACACCACCACGCGGGCACAGCCCTGCGCCCCATACCCCCCCGCACCCCCCAGCAGCGCCCCAGCGCCCGCCCGAGACATGCCCAGCACCGAGCACCTCTCCTGGGCACGCCCCGCTCAGCTCCCCCCCACCCCCCTGGAGCTCCACGGCCCCCTCTGGTCCCACTGGCCCACTGGCCCCTTCAGACCTGAGCACTGCTACAGCTGCTGCAGCGCCACTAACGAGTCTATGGGGGACAGGGACCAATCAGCCGAGACGTAAACACCACCTCACAAGCGAGAGGGAAAAGGGACCAATCAGCTGGGGCCGAGATGTAAACACGACCTGTCCTGCTTCACGCAAGCAAGCGCTCTTATCTGTGGCTTAATTCCAATAGATTACTGAACGCTGACAGAGAGAGCTGTCGGTAATGTTTGCTGTGCACTTCCTGGACGGTCTGAAGGACAGATGAGGAGACTAACACCGTCCTCCTGTCTCTTACGCAGGAGTTAGCTTCACAACGCGACTGTTACGCAAGAATTAGCTTCACAACGCGTCTGTTATGCAGGAGTTATCTTAACAACGCGTCTGTTACGCAGGAGTTAGCTTCACAACGCGTCTGTTACGCAGGAGTTAGCTTCACAACGCGTCTGTTACGCAGGAGTTAGCTTCACAAGGCGTCTGTTACGCAGGAGTTAGCTTCACAAGGCGTCTGTTACGCAGGAGTTAGCTTCACAACGCGTCTGTTACGCAGGAGTTAGCTTCACAACGCGTCTGTTACGCAGGAGTTAGCTTCACAACGCGTCTGTTACGCAGGAGTTAGCTTCACAACGCGTCTGTTACGCTCCATAGAGACGCAGGAGTTCCACCACTTCAGGGGTCCAGTGTGTTCTGTGTTCTGTGTTCTGTGTTCTGTGGGTCCTCTGGCCGGTCCTCTTGTTCTGTGTCCTGAGTGCTAGAGGGAGAGAGAGAGAGAGAGAGAGAGGGAAAGAGAGATAGAGGCAGAGAGAGAGAGAGAGAGAGAGAGAGAGAGAGAGAAGGAAAGAGAGTGAGAGGGTTAGGAGGGTAAGGAAAGAGAAAATGAGGATATTTCTGTATATACATACAGTACATACATACATAGGCTATATATATATATATATATATATATGTTTATATATATGTCTAATCTAATCTCACTCATGATCACTTCAGTAAAAGCATGTCCCCATGTTGTTCTCTAATCTCATTCATTATAGTCTATTATAATATGATATTCTGAGTGAGATATATATACATACATACATACATATACAGTACATACACATATACACACACACACACACACATATCATTATAGTCTATTATAATATTATATTATGAGTGAGAGATATACATACATACATACATACATACATACATACATACATACATATATATATATATACATACACACACATAAATATAGCATTATATTCTATTATAATATTATATTATGAGTGAGATACACATACATACATATATATACATACACACACACACACACATCATTATAGTCTATTAAAATGTTATGAGTGAGATAGATATACATACATACACACACACACACACACACACACACATATATATGTCTATTATAATCTCATTCATTATAGTCTAGAATAATCTGATATGATGAGTGATATATGTATGCTGTTCCCTAATCCCACTCATTTTAGTCTATTATAATCTGATATCATGAGAGATATATGATTGCTGTTCCATAATCTCACTCATTATAGGCCATCATAATATGATATTATGGGATATATGTATGCTGTTCCATAATCTCACTTATTATATGCTAGTATAATCTGATATTATGAGAGATATATGCTGTTCCCTAATCCCACTCATTATAGGCTAAAATAATCTGATATTATGGGATATGTGTATGCTGTTCCCTGATCTCCAGCACCAGCGAGAGTGTCGCTGTCCACCTGTTACCATGACAGCTGCTCTCCTCTGGCTACGGGCACAGATGCGTGTAGAAGAGGCGAGAGCGAGATGGGGGCAGCAGTAGTAACCTATATTATAAACATGTATTCACATATAACCTACATTATATAGTACATTGTTTATATGTTCACATATAACCTATATTATGTGTAGATCTACTGTATATATATATTCACATATAAACTATAATGCCGAAGAGCAGCAGGTGCCTGCGTGTGGTCACGAACACACAGCCCGTGCACGTGATGTCGATAAGACAGAACAGATTTCGGACAGCACACGAGCCATGCTCACGCGTCCACCGTAAATTATCCAGAAATGACAGTGCGACTAGACGCAGATGCCGGCGATGAACCGATTTCATTTGGCTGTGGGATTCTGTGTACGCCTACGTCAGTATTTCTATGGCTCTTGCATGCATTAGGCTACTCTAGGCTACAGGCGCTACTGATGGTACACAGAAAACAGTTCTAACCCCCCACATCATAACAACGAAGTCCATTAGAGAGAGAGAGAGAGTGTGTGTGTGTGTGTGTGTGTGTGTGTGTGTGTGTGTGTGTGTGTGTGTGTGTGTGTGTGTGTGTGTGTGTGTGTGTGTGTGTCCGGGTTCGGGGGAGGTCCTAGTCGCTACCTAGAATGACATCCAGCTACAGTCCGAACCAGAGACTCTGATCATTGTTCTGCTCCATTAAGCCTTGTGTTGAAGCGCTGATATGGCCGTGTGTGTGTGTGTGTGTGTGTGTGTGTGTGTGTGTGTGTGTGTGTGTGTGTGTGTGTGTGTGTGTGTGTGTGTGTGTGTGTGTGTGTAAGCGCAGCACAATGACACATGCGTCTCCAGTTTGAAAACAAACCATCCGAAAATCATGACAGAGACTTACAATAGATTGCTTGATCCTTTCACGTCAGCCGTCTCTGCTATCCCCTGAGTGCACAGCCTCCGTTTCGTCCCCACGCGTTCTTCATATTTCCCGTGAGTGGACCAACACGCCATCAGCCCGTCCACGCAGCATGTTTCCACGAACGAGTCATCATTCCGTAGTCGGTCTTGCGTTAATCCCAACAATTCCGTTGTTCGTTTTCCGAAATATTGTGATGCGAAGCCATCCTCGCGGACGAAGCCGGATATTCCAATCTAACACTGACCGTACAGGCGCTCTGTGAAAGAACAAGCGATGAGACAACAATGACCTTTTCTAACAGTGAAGGGAGGGGGAGGACTGCTCACAAATATGCAGCCAGGTCCTCATCACCTGCGGAAATCCCCCTCGACGGCAGCCTTTCAGTCCGGGTCTCAGCTGATGTGCGATCATCGATCGAAGAAACAGCCAGTGTTACAGACGCTACGTCCCCGTTAAATGCTACATCAATGCGAAGATAAAAGACAGCATATGTCAAACTGCCTTCCTTCCAAATAATTAGCCTAAAATAGGTCTGTTATTTGAACGTTGGCTGCCGGTGTTGGCTCGCTCTCCCCCGCTGATCTGTCTGTGCGCAATAAGCATGTCCAAGAGAGACGCTGTTGCTCCGCCGTCCTCGCTCCCTCAGTGAGAAGAAATGGAGCCGATGCAGCAAGATTCCAGTCGGACCGCGGTGGGAAAATCAAATCCTACGATGTTCAGTCCTGCGAGACATACTGTAGGCTACAATTCTACGCTATAAACCACTCTGTGATGTTCAGTCCTGCGAGGCATAGGCTACAATTCTACGCTATAAACCACTCTGTGGCCGTTGGAAAATGCACTTCCCTGCCTGCTGGTGCACTAAACAATATCCAATACTCTGCTAAACAATAACAAAATACTCTGCTAAATAATATCCAATACTCTGCATGCCTCATCTTACATTTCTAAATAATATCCAATACTCTACTGCATCATACAGTTCTAAATAATATCCAATACTCTGCATCATCATACAGTTCTAAACAATATCCAATACTCTGCTGTCTCATCATACAGTTCTAAATAATATCCAATAAATATTATCCAACGTGTAGAAAAGGAGAATTTCTCCACAACCAAGGCACTCCAAATGGTTTAAAATGTCTTTATTAAACTGACATGTCCAACATGGACCTAAAAATGCCCACGCATAGCGGCTGGGGCCTTCATCAGGGCATAGGAACACAGGAAAAGTCAATGGCTTTTATGTGTAGGCACAAAACACAAGAGTTAATTGTCTGATTAACCAATTACTGAAGACCTGCCCCCTCTTACAGATCCCAGGAAACAGTCACATGTCAGACACAATTCAGAACACTAACAAAACACAGATTGCAAATGTCCAGGCACCAATACATATATCTTAAAGCACAGTGCACAGTTGAAAATATATAGATACAAAAATATTATCACAAAAAAGGTCTAAAGTCTATCTCTTCATACAATCCAGGATATTCCATTGCCTTAAACCTCCAGATCCAAAAAGTTTCACGCTGCAACAACACTTTTAATCTATCCCCCCCACGCACAGATTTATTAATTATCTCAATCCCCTGGACTCTTAAAGAGGACGGATCACTATGGTGTATTTCCTTATAGTGTTTTGCCATTGGGTAATCAACATTATTGACCCTAATCGCATATTTATGCTCAGAAAAGCGTTCTTTTAGTTTCCTCTTTGTCCTGCCTACATAGTAACATCCACAGGGGCACTGTAGGCGATATACAACAAACTCAGAATTACAATTGATAAATCCATTGGTTTTATATTCTTTTGGGGTTTTCAAATCATGAAAAGTCTTGTTTTGAATGACACCAGTACAATGTTTACACATCCCACACTTATACGTTCCCCAAAGGTCTCTGTGTAACCATGTCTTTTCTTTTGAGCCTGGCAGGTAACTTCTGACTAGTGTATCTTTAATAGAAGGTGCTTTTCTAAACACGGTCATGGGTGGGTTTGGGAAAGTTTCTTTTAGAAGTGGGTCACTGTTGATCATTCTCCAATTGGACCTAATTATTTGTTTCATCCTGGAAGCACAGCTGCTATATTGTGTGACAAAGCACGGTCCGAGTGAGAGATCGGGCTTTGTTGATGGCACCATCAATTAAAATTGGCGTGTAACCTCTTTCACAAATTCTCAATTTCATGTCTTTAGCTTGTTTCTCAAACTCAGAATCATTGCTGCAGATACGTTTTAAACGCTGAAACTGGCCATAGGGAATGTTGTCTTTAAGTCCCTTAGTATGGAAACTATCTGATCTGAGTAAGGTGTTCCTGTCTGTGCTCTTTCTATATATTGTTATTTGTAGGGAGCCGCTGCAATCAATACAGATAGATAAGTTCAGGAAGTTAATCGACGTTTGGGAATAGTCAATTGACAGCTTAATATTGGAATTAGTTGCATTGATACACTCATGGAATTGTAAGAGTTCGCCCTCACTGCCTGACCATATTAAGAAAATATCATCAATAAAGTGACCCCAAAACAAAATCTTGTCATCAAACTTGTTTTTTTGTTTATTGTATATGAATGTTTCCTCCCAGTGGCCCAAAAATAGGTTCGCATAATTTGGCGCAAAACATGCACCCATGGCTGTGCCTTTAAGCTGTCTATAGAAAGAGTCCTGAAAGAGAAAAACATTATTATTTAAAGTCCAATCTGTCAAAGTGAGAAGTAGTATACCATCAGGTTGGTAATATTATCCAATACTCTGCTAAAACATATCCAATACTCTGCTAAATAATATCCAATACTCTGCTGCATCATCATACAGTTCACTGGCAGTAGAGAGCATGCATGTGATCCTGTGATGTGAGCAGTCTCCTCCACAACAGCATTTTCGAGCGGACTCAATCACTCTTCCTGTCATCAGTAATCCCACTTCCTTAAGGCTGTTTATTAAGGGGGTTTAATAAGTAGACTATGGCACATGCTGTGAACCGGAGGTGCTTGCAACAAGCACAATAGACCTCTGAAGTTCGCCAACAAAAAGGATCCAAAGCTGCCATCTTTGCCCATATAAGGAGATCTGGGAGTTACAGTAATTGAAGCTAACTGCCTATGGCAAGTTGCATGGTAAGTTAGCTCTGGGGTAGCAAAGATCAAAGTGTGCCGTCTTCACCTACCGAAGATCACAGTATCCACTAGACGGCAGTGGACAAAACTGTGTAGTGAAAAACGTCTGCATTTCCAATGTCATCATCCCCGCGAGAGTTTAACAGGTGCGATAATTGAAAATCCCCATGTTATTTTCCCATAAAAAAAACTCTCAAGATACCGGATCTCCTTATTTGGGCAAAGATGGTGGCTTTTTCGTAGGCGAACTTCAGAGGTCTATGCAAGGCTGACTTTCTCACACACCCAGGGCCAGAGTGGGGCCTCTTTTCAGCCCAGGAATTTCAGGCCCAATACCGGCCCACTTTTTCCATAGTAGTGGAAATTGGATCAATTAAGCAACAGTTCAGCTCTTACTGTCCTGTATTTTTTCTTTTCAATACCATGGTTCAACAAATAATGTAGCCTAGGTTAAATAATAATCTGAGTTAACATATTCCACTATCCCAAGGTTGATAAATTAACAAAAGCAGAAATAAATGAATAAAGCATTTCAAACGTCTTCCACTCTTCAGCATAAAGGCATATTGAACTAATGTTTACAGTTCAAATCACAGTAGGCTAGGCTACAAAGTTACACTGTGAATGGCAACGGCATCTAGGAGCGAACATCCATGTGACCGATGGACGTAAAATGTATCCAAATTCACATTCTCTGTTTAGCCTAATTGCTCACAGATCACACATAATTCACAGATATCGTGGAAGAGCTGGACTTGAGCTTTCAAACGATATTAGCAGGTGCTGTGATAAACTTAACGAAACCTAACGAAAATGAACGTTGCTTACGTTCAATTTAATCATAGGCTATTTCCACTGTGCACACAGAGCTTCATCCACCTCCACACCCATTACTCTCGGTGGTAGCCTATATCTCCCAAACTCCAGTCAACAGCTAACCATATATCAAAATAAACAGCAGACCCGGACCCGAGGATATGAAGCATTCCTCTGTAGCCTACAATACGCTGATCCCGAGTAATCCGGTTTTGAAATTGCAGCAAATATCTAGGCTACATGTTATCTAACTTCGGGCTAAATTATTATATTAAGCTTCCATTCTAATAGCAGCTCAAAATAATGAACTTGCTTTCTAAATCAAATAATCAAAAGATGGTGCATGCACAGATCAACTGTGCTTTTCAATAGATATTTCTATCAGCATGCTTCAGGTGACACGGATGCTGACGGTAAGTTAACCCTTAGATGCATAGGCTACCAATACCTACACTCTTCCATGAGTGGGGTCAAAAATGACCCCAATTAGAATGAATGCGTTTTTTGCTTTAAACTCAAATAATGTCTTTCATTTTGGTTAAAGATGATGATTTTTATTAATTATTTGTCAAAGAAATTATTATTTCATGTTGGACATATGATGTATCACTTTTTATTAACATTTTATTACAAAACAGCTTTTAGAAAGGCAAAAAAGGTAAACATCCTAAAATGATCTCAACATAGGTGAATAGGGTAACATTTTTAACTTAGAGATATCTTCATGAAACTTTACCAGTTGAATACTCACATAAATAGGAGAAAAAAACGTATTGCAAGTTTTCTGTATTTATGTTTAAATATGCTAATTAGGCCATGTCTAATTAAATATGCGCTAATTTGCATATATGTTTTGATGCGAAGAATCTGACCATTGGAAAAAGCCAGGTTGAAAATTGTTTTTTTGTAGTGTTAATATATCAAATAAAAAAACATTTACAGAGGTGATTATGAATATCTTATTTTGTTATCCAGTAAATCAGAAAATACTGCCAATTGGCTTAAAAAATGAATTTTTGCCCTATTTTTAGGCATAAAAAGTCATACAGATCAGGCCAAGAACGCTATATCAACAAATCCCTCTGTAAATATCGCTTGGTGAATTCTGCATCACAATGATAGGAAGAGTGGACATCGAAGGATCAAAAAGCGACGTCGCTATGAACGCTTGGCCGCCACATTATATGATGATACTTAGATTTATGTTGTTGTGTAAAAATAGCCTTGAGGATGGTGAGACTGCTGACATGAGATGTGATAATCAACAGTAAATGTATACCTTACTGCCACACTTGATAAAAATCAAAAGATCCTAGGGTTAACTTTTGAAATTCCAAAGAAAATGCTTGGGGTCATTTTTGACCCCACGTATGCGGATCGGTGGTATTGATACAAAACATGAAATTACTTTAAAAATATAATAATTAGACACAAATCCAAATGGCCTCATGTCAAAGACAACCTATTTGAGGAATACATGGAAGGTTAAATGAAAAAAAAAAAAAATTAAGAAGATACTGCAAGAAAACAACCTCTGGGGTCATTTTTGACCCCACTTATGCATCTAAGGGTTAAAAGTTTAATGGGCATAAATCATGACTTGTTGTAACAGAGGTAAATATTGTACCAAATAGCCTGGTGATGAGACAGCTTAACACTAGAAGCGCCGCGCCGCTCTGACCCACTTATACCTAGAAGCGCCGCGCCCCGGTCATTTGACCGCTTTGACGACCTACTAGAAGCGCCTTGCTGTTGTGAACTACTTAAAGCGCGGCGAGTCCTTAGACTGGGAGGCTGTTACTTACACATAATGATCGCTAGATGGCGCTTCGTGCACGAATCAAATCGTTTGGTCATAAATTCAGTTTGCACTAAGCCATGTGTCATTCCTGTCAGACCGTGTTGTTGATAGTCTGTGGTTGTTTGTTTCATTATGACATACAGCATGTTTGAGTTATCTGTTCATGTATTTGTGTTGATTTGTGTTGTTTGAGGTAAAAACTTTGGAAGAGTTATTGAACAAACCTTAAGCAAACTTGACTTTCAACTAAAATGCTCTAAAAGTGAATGTGGCTAGTTCTAATTCACTACCCAAATTCACTTCTATTCATTTAATAGGTAGCCTATATGTTCGCGCTGCCGAAAATGAGCGGACCTGGTCACCTGGAACAAAGAGCCTAACAGTCTGGTTTCAATTACACAGTAGCCAGGATTTCATGCCGCATTTTACAGGCTACCGTGGCTACTTTCTAAAACAACTTTCATTCATTTAGGGAGAAGCATCTTATAGGGTCTAGCTACCTCGGAGGGAGGGAGATAGAGAGAGCTATGCTGAGCAGGCATAGGCGTGAGAAGTAGCATAATTTAAAATAATGAGTGAATGATATTATCCGTTTTGCGAATGTGTAGGCTATGTTTGCGATGTCTGCTGAAAAAAAGCTATAGGCCTATTGTTTCTACAATTTAAGCTAACTTCTATGTGAATTTGAGATTCAGCATTGACACACACATTTTCACATATTTGACAAGCAGAGATGTAGCTCACTGGTTAGAGCTTCGGCTTGACCACCCAAGGGTTGCTGGTTCGCTTCCCAACCTATTCCTGACGGAAGTTCTTTTGAACAAGGCATCAGTAAAGTAGGCTATATTCTATTCTTTTCTATTCACATAACTACACGCACGCTGGCGAATTCGAACATTCTGAAACGCGCATAGGCTATGCGATGAAACATGATTGCGCATTCTTCCACGGGTTGCCTAAACAGCCAGCTTACAGCCTAGTCTATGCAGGGCACAGATAGATGGGGTGGGGGTGGGGAGGCAGTTCCTCAATGCCTCGGTGATGTCTGTAGCCTAAGTATCCTAGACGAGTGTATGGGGGAGGGGGGATGATCGGTTTCAAATAGGCTGCAATGGATAGTGTGTTGTATAGACCCCGAAGCCATTTGCTTTGAGAACGGCTGGCTAATGAAGTTGTTGGCTGGCTAGCTGGCTCAGCCAAAACCTTAATGCAGCCGCCACAGTTTTCATGACTGATAATGGCTTTAGTTGCCACTTCATGTCTACAGATGTGTATATTGTATTAGATATCAACACACAATGTTATTGTATTGTTTTGGACAACATTCTGCACGTTTCACTTCAATGTAGACTGCATGCGTTCATTGCGTTGTGAACAGCGCAGCAATCTAAGGAAACGGTGGAAGTCGCATCAGTAGGCTATACAGGGCTGTACGCTTAGCTTTTTCATTAGGAGCACAGGTGCTCCTAAATGGAAACATTTAGGAGCACAGAGAAACATTTAGGAGCACTAAGAAATTTCCTTGAAAACCTCATGCCTTAAACAGGATACAGATCATTCACAGCAGTGGCAATCCTAGTCTCTGCTCAAACCCTCCACACACACAGAAAATGGCTTGTCTTGCTTCTATGTCATATCTTGAATTCAGAATTTGTATACATTTTGTTAACAATTTATAGCATTTGCAATATCTTGAATACTTCATATTGATTGCACTTGTCTTTAATGATATTACAGTGGTGGTGTGTAGGCTAGGTCTAATTGAATGTCTGTCACTTTAAGTAGGCGTACTGAACATAATTAGATTTCATTCGGTTTTAGGAAAATACTAGTCACGCATAGTTCAAGGATACATGTTTTCATTAAATAACATGAATGTTAAAAAAACTAATAAAGGTAAAGACAAATATTTCTGGTGTAATAGAAAAGATCAGTGTCCAGCAATGTTAACTTCTATGATTTAGGTAGCCTACCATGGCATGGCATTGTGAGTTGTCCCGTTCACTTTTTCCTTGGTCATGTTGGCTGGGTGCTTAACCTACTCTTACTTAACTTACCATGACTTTTCTTGGAGTTTGGTATAGGCTATCTGTTATGTCCAATGAGTGACAAGCAGTGCTAAAAAAAAACGTTACGGTATTCTCCTGATAACGTTAGTGGAATGGATTTAATGTGAACGTAGCCTACAAAGACGCAGAGTGGCTATATGATAGCCTACAGTGCACATTTGCGATGAAAATGTCCGCCTTTTTGAAGCAGGTGTAGCACCGAATCGTGGTTAAATCCATAATTTAGACGACAGAATCAGTAGGATACCATTTTTGTTTCAAGTCTACCAGGCCTATGTCAAATGCAGGCTCGGGTGAAGCTGGGAGGAATTTAACATATAGGCCTAGCCTACGGTTTCCACACCTATCAACCGTGATAATAATAATATTTTAAATGAACACGGTAATATAGTCAACATGTGTATCATAGTTCACCGTTTCACCGGTAATCGCTACATATAGTCACCAACTGATAAGGAACAGATTTAAGAAAAAGAAGAATGGATTTTGAGTGACATTTTTTGCGTGTGTGAGAGCGCGAGATTGATGCTGAAAGCGTGAGTGTCCAGCCAGGTGCAAGAGTTGTCAACTCCAGAGCTGTCAACTCTGAAATGTGTAGCCTACAGATGCGCGAAAATTGTAAGCCTACTATACTTTGATCCACTTGGTGTTGATTCATTTTAGGAGCAAAATGCGAATGAAAGGGTTGAAATCAGTATTCGCACGTGTGCGATAATATATTTTTTTCAACTCGCACTAATATATATTTACTCGCATTTGCGACGACCTGCTCGCAGCGTACAGCCCTGCTATAGCCTATCACGTTCAATGCTGTAAATCCATCTGTTCCAGAATATTTGGTTCATATCATCAATCTTTGGTTTTGGTGTTTGTGCCACCGGGCCCTGACGATTTAACAAAAGTCTGAGTAGCCCTACGTAGGAATTAGGAAAGTAGCCTATAGGTGAGATCAAAATCAGGCTACTTTGTTTGCTTCTTTTCCCCATGTCATTTTCATTGGTCGTCAACTCACTGGGAGTCCTGTGTAGCCTATCGTAGCAACGAGCACAATACTGATGTGGTGTGTCCAGTGGGAAAATCTCATGTAGGCCTAGTTTCCAGCAAAGATCATAGAGGCTATTGTTTATTTTTTCGCGTGTCACTATGATATAATTATTTTTAGATGCAAAAAGTCTAATTGGCTTAGTCAAAGTTTGTCAGATGGCGGCTCGTTTATTTCATTATGAGATTCTGAATTATTCGCTCCTGCCGAGATGTGAACACGGGTCTTCAGCGTTGCAGGCAGGGGTGTTACTGCAGCGCCACTGGAAATTTCTCTCAATGTATGTTAGGATAGGTGCTTGACTTGACGGAACTCAGTCAGTCCAGCAAATATGTAAGAAAATGCTCATACATTAGTCTGAGCTTTAAAAGATAGCCTACAAATAGAAGATAAGATATACAACTATGAATGTACGTAGGCATACGCGCCCTACGTAGGCTACATAAATAGGCTACGACGAAAATATTTTATGTAGGCCTGTCGCAACGTTTTCAAAACGAACTCGCATTTTACCCCTGTAAATCGCCTCCATAGACTATGCCATGTAAATGAAAAATAGTTATTAAAATAAAGCACATATATAATACATATTGCACACATATAAACTATATGTTTTATGGTAAAATATTATTCTCATGCCCGACTGACAGGAAACCCTTGCGACATCTGCTGTGAGAAAAGAGAATAGCAGCCTGGACAAACATGGCCGAACGCGAGACAACATAGTGTTGTCACATAAGTGAGCGCAAAATAGCTCTAAACTAGCTTGTACCGGTGTGCTTTCGATCATGTAAAAATTCTGGGTGACAAAACACGCATATTTAGGAAAAGTCGTGAACGTAGGGTCCTGGAATTTAATCGAGTGAAAAGATTTTTTTTTTTTGTAATCAAATGACCGCAGCCCGGCAGTTCTAGGTATATCTAGGTCAAACCCACACGGCGCTTCTAGTAATACGCGTCAGCGGTCAAATGACCGGCGCTTGGCGCTTCTAGTGTTAAAAAATGTATTTCACACTTGCTGGAGACCCTGGCGCGTATAGTTGCGGTATGGCCGGCCCTGCTATCGGTAGCCTATCTGAGAAATCATATTTGGGAAAAGATGTGCTATGGACCCAACCAACTATCTTGGGAGGGGAGAACTCCCTCGCATGGTAGCCTATGCTACAGCCCATGCAGAGGCTGCGGTGTCAGAATGCGGCAGTTATGTGTTTTACTGTATGGTGGCCATAAAGGTGCAGTTATGCGTGTTCTCTTTGTTTTGCTAAAGCAGTAGTTCAGAGGTGACCATTAAGTCCTTTGCCATCCAAAAAGCAACACAATTAATTCTTATTTTACACTCAATAAAGTGAGCATTATTTGACACTCAATATAGTGAGTATTATTTTGAGCATTATTTCTTTGTCATGCACTCCACTTTTATTCAACCTTGGCTTGCGTCCAGTGATGTGCCGGTTAACGACATCAGGTGTGGTCTGGCGCATGACCCAAAAATCACTTCCTTATCCCCTCTAAAAATCATCAACAAGTCACAATTGGTCAAATGAATTTTCTTCTTACAGTTTTTTCTGATTGGTTAAGCACTTTTTTGTAACTATTGGCTATTTTTGCAAAACTCTACACACAAATAGCAAAACCTTTCACCAAATTATCAAAACATTGTAGTTCTCTTGCAAAAGCGAACACAGCTTGATTAACTCCTCACACCTCTGTAAAAATGGTGTTTCTGTATCAATCAGTAAACACAAGCCATCATCTACTAAGCACACATTGTGTCAACTACACACTGATGGTATGAATACAAGACACATCTAGCTTTTGCTTTCTCTGTGCACAAGGTAGGCTACAGTATGTCAGTTTGAGGTCATACTTTTGTCATAGTTCTGTAAACATATAGGAATCCAAACTTCAAGTATTGGTGTTCACACTCATCAAAACAAATACAAAGTCAAAACACAAAATAGTAATTTCACTGAGACAAAAAAAAAAAAAAATCTGTCTACATCATGACATCTCTCTGGGTACGGCCACAAAATTTCATCTACAGTACATTGCATGCAATGTCCTCCTGTCCAAGGCACCGGGCTCCTTGTCCTTGACGTCCTCTCCCTCTCGCTCCTTCACCTCCTCGTCCTCTTCCTAGGCCTCCTACAATTCTCACTCTTCCTGCTCCTTCCATTGTACTCCACACGGATATCTTAACCTGTGCCTTATTTACACTGCTTAGGCTGATTGCAAAGTGAACTAATGATCTAAAACAGTTTTCACGTGTGAAAATGTGCCAGACAGTTGGCAAAATAGTGTTACAGTTTTTCTCAATTGTTTACACACAATTTCTGGTACTTGAGACAAAATTCCCATAATATGTAGCTCATGCACCAACCTCCTGAACCGATTCTGCTGAACTATAAGCACAATTTCTGCTTTACACTCAAATTGCAGTTCTATAACACACTGTTTTCAGAACACTACACACAATTCTGTGCATTAGACACAATTTTCATGAAGAAAATCTCTTGTTTTCACAAAGAACACACTGCCATTCAAATTCTAAAGCTAACTGCCCTACCATGCACACTGACTCATCAGATGGGCAAACTCCTGTCACACAGTCTTACAATTAGCAATCAGAGCTTTAGTATTACAGTAGTAGTACAGGCAGAGGCAGATCCAGAGGAGTGAGAGTAAGAGGAGGAGGATGGGGAGGCCAAGGACCGTAATCTCTGATGAGATCCGAGCCATTAGAACATTGCAGTGCTGCGTATCAATACAGTTCAGTACTGGACAGTACAATACAGCTCAATGAGCACAGTAGTACAGTATTGCCTGTGGGCTGTTCTGAAGGACTGTAAAAATAAAGTATGTTTCATATATTTGGGGAAAGTAATCCTACTTTGTATTCCTACACAGTTTACAGTATTTTACTATTTGTTTGGCAGCCGAAAGATTACCAACACAAGGGCTTCTGTCTCCTGAACAGGAAACTGAAATCATGAGCATTGTCCTAGAAAAAAACGGCATAACATTACGGCAAATACAAAGAAAAATAATAGAAAACAATGAGATATTTCAAAATATTGATAGGGTAAGCATATCAACTTACTGTATCAGCTTATCTACTGTTTGTAGTACTGTTTGTAGTGTAACAGTGAACAAAAAAGGCCCAAGTCATTATAATAAATGGAGAAGAAGTGTTTTCAATTCATCGCAGTGTTTTACACTGAGCACATCAGTGTTCAACTGGTCCTTATAAATGTCTTGATATATGATGGTTTGTGTGTGTCTCTTGAGAACAAAAGAGCATTTTGAGGAGAAATTACATTGTTTTGAAGGTAAAGTGTCATTTTGCAGGAGAATTGTGGAGTTTTGCCCATTGTGTGTGTTGTTTTGGATTTGTGTGTAGAGTTCTGAGAATATGAGGCATGTTTTCAGAAAATGTGTGTTAACAATCGAGAAAAACTGTAATGATAGCCATACATGTATATGATTTTGCTAGGAGTATGTTGGAAATTGAGTGTAAGCAGTGAGTTGTGTTTAAAGTTCCACAAAGTGTGTGTTACAAAATTGCAAACTGAGTTCAAAGCAGTGTTTGTGCTTTTAGTTTTGCAAACTCAGTGAGTGGTTTTGCTATGTGTTAATAGTTTATAGAAATTGTGCTACAAGAATCACGAGTGCTTTATCATTCAGAAAAAACTGTAAAAACACTTTATCAAACACTGGAAATTTAACTCTTTGACTATTCTGTCAAAGAATAACACTTGTTTCCACAAGGTACATGCAGTCAATCTCAGTATGCCAGTTTTCAAAATGCTGGCTATTGTTGACATTACAAAAACTGCATAAGTTTTTATGTTTCTCTGCCTAGAAGACGTGTTGATTGCCTAAAATTCAGTTTTTCTTCATTTTCCTCAGTTTACATAGGCGAAACGAGAGTTTTCCTAAATCTCCACTTTTGCCAGAGTTTTAAAAAGAAAGCAAGGTTGACTGGAATCCCTGTCCCATACAGTCTCACACGCAAGCAGACTCCTTCAAATGCACCACCGACTATCAAAATATTATGTGCTGTTTGAAGTAGTGCTGCTTGGTGTTGACCGATGTCTTTCTCATTGGTTTCACAAATTATGCCCAAAACACACACGTGACTGATTCAGAAACACCCTTTTTGTTTGATCACGAAATCACACTTTTAAATTAGTGAATGTGGACTGGCTACGCCTTTATTGACTATAAACTCTGTGCCTCTGACCATCTGAGCCTAATCGCAAAGATAGAACTCAAGGTCTTCAGTCAAGAGGTCATCTGGATAGCAGTATTTTCTGCACAACATCTGTGTACATGCCATGAGAGGTAATATGGTTGTGCTAATGCTACACTGCCCTCTAGTGTCAATTTTGAGACTTCCAAAAGACTTCATCACCTGATGTTATAAAACTGAAACTTTTAGAATATTAAAATAGCTCAGATCTGTAGATCACATCATCAGCAGGACTATCAGAACCAAAGCTGACTGAAGTACTAGGTTGTTCCTCATTGAAGATGTATGGAATAATGTGAGATAGTTATTAGTGCTGTCAAAAATATCGCCTTATTACAGTTTTTCTCAAATGCTAAAACACATTTCACAAACGTTTCCTCCATGTTCCCCAATGTCTAAACACAATACCCTTTTCTAAAGCTACATAAGCACAACCAAACTCAAACTTTCACACCAAAAGAGCAGCTCGAAGCTCTCAAAAATGTAAACACTATACACATCATTACACACTACAGCAAAACAATTGAAAACACAATGCTCAATTTGTGAGAAGGTTCTTTGTTTCATAACTGCCAATGCATAGAGTAACGGATCTTCTTAGATCTCTGCAGAGGATTAGGTATTCGAAGAGTTCTTTTCCAAAACGCTATATCCACCATTTTACTAATGAATTTTCATAAATATATTTTTTTACATTCTGTTTTTCAAGTAATCTCAGTGAAACTGTATGGGGTTATGTTTAGTTACAGTAATTTATCTTTACTCAATACATGTACTGTAAAAACAAAACAACTGCATTTTTATTACTTGAAACACACACTTACTGTAAATACAGTAACATGATTTGTTACAGTACAGTAATGTCTATAAAATGGATTTATAGCGTTTTGGAAAAGAGCTCTTCATTTAGAGTTGTGAGTTTCATATGAAGAGTACAAAAAATTCAAGCCAAACTACACAGAAATGTATAGGCAAAAATATTTTTGGCCACTAGGGTGCATCTAGATTTCTAGGCTATCCAAGTACACTACTGTAACACAACTCAATGCAAAAACCAGAATCTATTGCACACAACAGTACTCTTGAAAACGTGATCAGGGTGTGAAATTCTTTTATTTTCTTCGTTCACACCACACACACACACACACACCACAGTCACTGTGTGCATTAGCAACAAGTGTCTTCATTTTTGAGTCGTTGTGTGTAATGAATGACGCCAGGTGTGTTCATTGTGTTCAGTTATTGCTGACTGTGGCAAGCATTTTGCATCACATGAGCTTTCATTTGAGAATATGTTTTGCAACATGTGTTTTAGCAAGAAAAAATGTGCTTAGATTTATGAGAACGGAGGATTGTGTTTTGAGAATTGTGTCTTCATGTGAAATGTGTTTATGGTATTGAAAAAATGTGGCTAGATTTAGTAAATGTGTTTAGACAACTGGTCATTTGGTTTAGAGGATTGACTTTTGTGTTTTAGCATTTGAGAAAAACTGTAATGCTATAATTTTTTGTTATTAACTATTTATTGAGTTTCATAAACGGGGGAGGGGGGGGGGCTAGACAGTAAACCATACACAGGGTGAAAGAGTGGTAATTAATAAATAGAAAATATTAAGATTATAAATTAATAAATTAATAAGATTATATTAAAAAAAAGAAGAAAACATTTTTACAGGAAAGGAAAAGCACTCAACAGCAATATGTATTTCACACTTAAAGGTAATTGCTCATTGCACAAGGGGCATGAGATCTTGGACCCTGCATATTAATGCCTCCCATTTTTGCAGGGTGGATACCTGGGCCTTGTTCAACCGGGCAGTATGATATTCTAAATGTACAATGTTATCAAAATTGCTTATCCAAAAACGTTTAAATGGTATGCAAGGGCTGTGAGTTTTTTCATAAACTGCGGTGGCCACGTTAGAAAAACTACAGGACCCGGCTGTAAACCAGAAGCGAAACAATATGCGCGCCCCACAATGCCATTGTTTACTGTAGATGTCCAGCTGAAGATGTTAAAATGGACGCTGCTAACAAACTGATGAATGGAAAGTTTAGTTTTAAAACATTGCCAGGGTCAGTTGAAAAGACCAAAGTTATCTGAATGTACTGTCGATGTAAACCGAGTTACCATCGTAGCACGACTAGTTATTATTATCCGCATTGAGAATTGAGAAGTCTAAGGTAGAGCAGGCGTTGGGGCAGACAAATACAGTTGCGCTAACGGGAGATTACTGGACGTCCCTCAGTAACAGGAACTATCTCGGGGTAACGTTAATGTGAGTGTATGTGTGTGTCTGTGCGCAACATCCCTCTGGCTCTTTTCTCCCCTTCTTACTACTGTAACTTTAGGCTAACGTTATCTTGTCTTGCCTGCGTGCAAGTGTATGTGTGTGTGTGTGTGTGTGTGTGTGTGTGCACGCGTGTTCATGCGGTCTGTGTGTGTGTGTGTGTGTGAGTGAGTGTGCATTCGTGTGTGTGTGAGAAGAACTATGTTTGAATTAGGCTTGAATTAGGCTACAACAATTAATAGCTTTTTTTAATTGCAGTATCCGACATTCTAGGAGGAGAGAAATTGATCGTCAGCGTCAGTTCTGGCAGGCAAGTAGTCAAGACGCTGCTAACTGTGGGCGTCAGCACATCAGCTGGTCAACTCCCCCCGCTTCTAAATGGCTACATCCAAACAGGGCACCTTATTTAAAGCTGCTTAGTTGTTCCTAACTGCTCGCTGTTCGCTTTATGCAACTCACTACGATCAAGCACACCAAGCTTATGCTTTTGTCCAGCACTCGTCTGGTCTTACTCACCTTGCTGATGGTCAAGACTTCCACCACTTTCGAGGAGGATCTACAAGAATGCATCGAACAACACCCAGCCATCGGACCTTTAACCGGGTCAGGATGAGATGACAACACCGACGCCGTCCGTCAAACTCCTGGTTGGCGAGTAAAACCCTGAGTCCCCTCAGCATTGTTCAAAAACAACATCCAGCTCCGATCGGCTTTTACTTTGTCTTCCTCCGCGACTCCCTGGATATTCCACCGGCTCCCGACATTCTGCGTGCCTTCTCCTCCCAACATTTTGAGCTAGCCAGTAGGCTACTGCACAAACAGAGTTTGTCCGTCCCAATTATTAAGCGCACCTCCAGCCAATGATCAGTGCTTGCGAGCTGTCTACCATCCAATCTTCTCTCATTGATATGATATGACTGCCAGATTTCTTTGCTGGAAAACGACTCCATTAGGCCTCGTCTTCGTCAACCTTCATTTCCGCATCAGGAGTCTCCACCGTACCTGAACTGCGTCACCTCCAGCACCAGTCTCAGCGTGATGACGTCATCACAAGAGTTCGCTCCTGGCGACCGCTGTACCTAACCACGGGCTTAGAATAGAATAGAATAGAATAGAATATATACTTTTTTGATCCCGTGAGGGAAATTCAGTTCTCTGCATTTAACCCAATTTAACCGAATTAGTGAACACACAGCACACAGTGAACACACAGTGAGGTGAATCACACAACCCAGAGCAGTGAGCTGCCTGCCCAACCAGCGGCGCTCGGGGAGCAGTGAGGGGTTAGGTGCCTTGCTCAAGGGCACTTCAGCCATGGTGGACTGGTCGGGGATCGAACCGGCAACCCTCTGGTTACAAGCCCGGTGCGCTAACCAGTACACCACGGCTGCCCCACGGCTTGTCCTTCTTCCACCGTCTGCTGCCGTCCTATGGCTGCCATACCTCCAGGGCTTATTTGAGCTGGAACATGTTCATAAAAATGTAAACATGGTTTACAGTAGCCTATCAATCACACTACCGCTTGCAGCCCGCTGCCCTCTTTTCTGGCAATGCTACAGCAGATTAGGCTGCCATTTCATGGCGGAAAGTTGTATTTACGCAGCCGTGCAATCACTGAAGCGCTATGAAGTTCTAAATGGAACCCTCTGTATCCCTTGTCAGACCGGCCATAACATAACCGTGCCAATTCGATTACTTCTTTGGATTAAATCTTCTACTTTATTCTTAAATACTTATTGACCAATGTCTAACACTGACATGTTTTTTATTTGCCTACAAGAATAGCGAGGAGTTCATCGGGAGAAACTGGGTCAAAAAGTCTTAAGAATTCACAAATGCAAAGCTTGTGTACTTGACATTCTTGATGTTGATTTGCAACTGTCTCGTTGTTTGAAAAGAATATCAGACGGCACCATAGTCTACCAGATGGAGCGGCACTTTCAAGGTGGCCTATCTGTTCCAGACAGCGGCACAAAGTGCATCATCGAATTGAAACGCGGGCTATATGCACAAAGTCAGCTGGGGCTCGGCTATCCTATTGCGTTCCATATTTTGAGCACCTGCAGACCAATGATAGGCTCTCTATAAATATTGTTAAATATATTTGTTCCATTGCCTCCGACCCTGGTTGGGTCGCCGGATCCACCCCCTCTGCGTTACGGCATCTCCCACTGCACTGCATACCTCATCAGCTGAGGAGCCAGATCTTCAAAACCGCTGCTTCATGGATTATTGACTGGTCCGTTCAAGGTTTCTTTGCTGGTCCGTTGCATTTGCTTGCAGCGATATTGTAAAAACCTATTGTCTGCGTCAAATGAGCCTGAATAATTAAAACAAAAAAAAAGAAAGATTCTCTTGTGTCCAGAAGCAGCCCATTCAAGCCTGGGATGCCCCTGGCCTCCTTCAGCCCAACCATTCTAGCTGGATGATCCACTGCATGTTATTTGCGTGCTGCTGCGCAGTAGATGTGTGGAGTGCTTATAGGCCACTGCTTGAATCTCGGAAATGCAGCCTCCTTCCATCAAACGTAACGTCGCTGGAACCCAATTCCATCTACGCTGCCTGGATCCATCCACTACCAGTTCTGGAAAACCCATCCATACGTCTCTTGCTGAACAGCCTAAAAAGGAATCACCTCAAGGAGCCGCTGTTGTCACTCAGGAGGGAAAATGAACGAATGAATGCATGCACGCTCCTTGCCCCTGCTCTGCTTCCTGACCCACATGCTGCTCCCCTGTGCTTTTAGGCTATTTATTCCATCCTCTTGTATTGACTGCTACAAGAGGCTTGCCAAGTATGGTCTGTTTGGGGGGAATAGTTTAGCTCGCCTAGTTAAACTGTGAGCGCCCCCTAATGCTGCTGCTGAACACAGCCATACCACCAAATTTAATTTGTAATATATTCATATGTTCTAAAGGATTTTTAGCATAGAGCTATTGTCCCTGCTTTGCTCCTTGACCTATGTGCTGTGCTCCCTGACCATGTGCTTTGGTCCCTGCTCTGCTACCCGACCATGTGCTGTGGTCCCCTGTGCTTAAAGGGGACATATTATACCTCTTTTTAAACGAGGTTAGAATTGGTCTCTCCCAAATTGAGCCGTTTCTGGGCTGGCCACGCCTCCGGCTGCGTGTATTGATTACGCTGCTCATTTCACAGGTGAAAATGACTACAAACAGAGCCGGCATCCAACCACATATGTTAGACCCTGGTGCTAGGGTTGGTCTATGCAAATTCCCTTAGTATTACATCAGAATAAGGGAGCAATCCAAATGGCTCACAGCAGCATACTATTCTTGACACCAAAGTCTTTCTACTGATCTACAGAAAACGGATGGATGGTTTTTTTCACGCTTGGAGTGTTTATAAGAACAGAAGAGGCCTAAATATGAACACAAAGGCCCGCAAAAGGTGAGTTTTGCATAATATGTCCCCTTTAAAGGCTACATAATTCCATCCTCTTGTATTGATTTGTCACAAGAAGATTACCAGGTATGGTCTGTTTGGGGGGGAATAGTTTAGCTCACTCAGTCTTAAACTGTGTGAGCGCCCTCTAATACTGCTGCTGTCCCCAGACTCTCTGCTCTTTCATGGTGCTCATGAAATGTCTGGGTACTCCTCTGAACAGAGCCATACCACCAAATTTAATTTGCAGTATATTTATTTAAATTGCCTGAGATATTTATTGTCTGTGTTGTTCTTGACTTATGGACCTGACAGAAGTTTGTTTCTTGCTCAGTGGTGCTGCCAGCATTGTGTCATCTGTCCCAATACTTATTGACAGTATTACTACAGACATGAACAGATAAAAGAGTCTGATTATTATGCGATTAATCAGGAGTTAACTAGGGTTAGGGTTAGACATAGGCTAATCGATTGACAGCACTAATAATTATACATAACAATATAACCTGAATAAGATGAGGAGCACAATATAAGATCTGGTTTGAGGCCAAACATCTCCATGCGTGAGCCACTTGACAGGACCTTTTTATTAAATATGACTTCTAAAACTTCCAAAGGGAAATCGTAGACCTCCACCTGTCTACGCACTTCCGACCAATCTCTTTTCCCTTCAGTACTCCGTCTGGAATACCTTTATCCACTTTTGTTTACATTTATGCCTATCGTTATCATTGTTTCCCCCATTGTTAACATACATCATTACCAAACGTTAGTGATTGAACTCCAATGATTTCAAACTTCAGAGAAGTGTCCACAAACCAGGAAATACACATTTGCCAATGGATCTAGGCCAGACTCTCTGCAAAGAGTCATGATCTCCAGGCCAGGGAAATCCACCTAGAAACTTAAAATAGGATACAGTGCTGCAGAACACTACAGGACACAGAACACTACATGACACAGAACACTACAGGACACAGTGCTGCAGAACACTACAGGACACAGTGCTGCAGAACACTACAGGACACAGAACACTACAGGACACAGTGCTGCAGAACACTACAGGACACAGTGCTGCAGGACATTATAGAACACCTAGGATACAGTGCTGCAGGACACTACAGGACACAGAACACTGCAAGACACAGAACAGAACACTACAGGACACAGAACACTATAGGACACAGTGCTGCAGAACACTACAGGACACAGAACACTGCAAGACACAGAACAGAACACTACAGGACACAGTGCTGCAGGACACTACAGGACACAGTGTTGCAGAACACTACAGGACACAGAACACTACAGGAAACAGAACAGAACACTACAGGACACAGTGCTGCAGGACACTACAGGACACAGAACACTACAGGACACAGTGCTGCAGAACACTACAGGACACAGAACACTACAGGAAACAGAACAGAACACTACAGGACACAGAACACTACAGGACACAGAACACTACAGGACACAGAACACTACAGGACACAGTGCTGCAGAACACTACAGGACACAGAACACTACAGGACACAGTGCTGCAGAACACAGAACACTACAGGACACAGAACACTACAGGACACAGTGCTGCAGAACACAGAACACTACAGGACACAGAACACTACATGACACAGTGCTGCAGGACACTACAGGACACAGAACACTACAGGACACAGTGCTGCAGAACACAGAACACTACAGGACACAGAACACTACAGGACACAGTGCTGCAGAACACTACAGGACACAGAACACTACAGGACACAGTGCTGAAGAACACAGAACACTACAGGACACAGAACACTACATGACACAGTGCTGCAGGACACTACAGGACACAGAACACTACATGACACAGAACACTACAGGACACAGTGTTGCAGAACACTACAGGACACAGAACACTACAGGACACAGTGTTGCAGAACACTACAGGACACAGAACACTACAGGACACAGTGCTGAAGAACACAGAACACTACAGGACACAGAACACTACATGACACAGAACACTACAGGACACAGTGTTGCAGAACACTACAGGACACAGAACACTACAGGACACAGTGTTGCAGAACACTACAGGACACAGAACACTACAGGACACAGTGCTGAAGAACACAGAACACTACAGGACACAGTGCTGAAGAACACAGAACACTACAGGACACAGAACACTACAGGACACAGTGCTACAGGACACTACAGGACACAGAACACAATGGCCTCTTGCTCAGAGAAAAAACACCAATTGTGGTCAGTGGAGAGAATCCAGCATATGAACCACAGACAGATAGAGCATGTGAGATATGAAGCACTTACGTAGTGCAATAGCATATGAACCACAGACAGATATAGTGAGATATGAAGCACTCACATAGTGCAATAGCATATGAACCGCAGACAGATATAGTGAGATATGAAGCACTCACATAGTGCAATAGCATATGAACCGCAGACAGATATAGTGAGATATGAAGCACTCACATAGTGCAATAGCATATGAACCACAGACAGATATAGTGAGATATGAAGCACTTACGTAGTGCAATAGCATATGAACCGCAGACAGATATAGTGAGATATGAAGCACTCACATAGTGCAATAGCATATGAACCGCAGACAGATATAGTGAGATATGAAGCACTCACATAGTGCAATAGCATATGAACCGCAGACAGATATAGTGAGATATGAAGCACTTACGTAGTGCAATAGCATATGAACCGCAGACAGATACAGCATGTGAGATATGAAGCACTTACGTAGTGCAATAGCATATGAACCGCAGACAGATATAGTGAGATATGAAGCACTCACATAGTGCAATAGCATATGAACCGCAGACAGATATAGTGAGATATGAAGCACTTACGTAGTGCAATAGCATATGAACCGCAGACAGATACAGCATGTGAGATATGAAGCACTTACGTAGTGCAATAGCATATGAACCGCAGACAGATATAGTGAGATATGAAGCACTTACGTAGTGCAATAGCATATGAACCACAGACAGATATAGTGAGATATGAAGCACTCACATAGTGCAATAGCATATGAACCGCAGACAGATATAGTGAGATATGAAGCACTCACATAGTGCAATAGCATATGAACCGCAGACAGATATAGTGAGATATGAAGCACTCACATAGTGCAATAGCATATGAACCGCAGACAGATATAGTGAGATATGAAGCACTCACATAGTGCAATAGCATATGAACCGCAGACAGATATAGTGAGATATGAAGCACTCACATAGTGCAATAGCATATGAACCGCAGACAGATATAGCATGTGAGATATGAAGCACTTACGTAGTGCAATAGCAAACAAACAATCAAAGCACTGGTTTGTTAGGTGTATGTTTCTAAATGATGTATACTATGTGCATGAATGTATGTATCCAGTAATCTAAACGTGCTTGTCTGTTTTTCCATGAAAATGCTTTGCTGACTGTGGATTCTAATTGTGATGCTGGTTCAACAGATATCACACACTTGCTGAATGTCTAAACATTTACCCACAGGGCCGGAGTGGGGCCTCTTTTCAGCCCGGGAATTTCAGGCCCAACACCGGCCCACTTTTTCCATGGTAGTGGAAATTGGATCAATTAAGCAACAGTTCAGCTCTTATCCTACTATCCTGTATTTTTTCTTTTCAATACCATGGTTCAACAAATAATGTAGGTCAAATAATAATCTGAGAAGTTAACAAACATATTCCACTATCCCAAGGTTGATAAATTAACAAAAACAGAAAGAAATTAATAAAGCATGGACGTAAAATGTATCAAAATTTACATTCTCTGTTTAGCCTAATTGCTCACAGGGTAGGCCTTATCACACATAAATCACAGATATCGTGGAAGAGCTGGACTTGAGCTTATATTAGAAGCTAGGTGCTGTGATAAACTTAACGAAACGTAACGAAAATTAACGTTGGTTACATTCAGTTAGGCTATTTCCATTGTGCACACAGAGCTTCATCCACCTCCACACCCATTACTCTCGGTGGTAGCCTATATCTCCCAAACTAGTCAACACATAGCTAACCATAATATCAAAATAAACAGCAGACCTTATCGGACCCGAGGATAAGCATTCCTCTGTACAATAGCCTACGCTGATACCGAGTAATCCGGTTTTGAAATTGCAGCAAATATCTAGGCCTACATGTTATCTAACTTCTGGCTAAATTATTATATTAAGCTTCCATTCTAATGGCAGCTCAAAATGATGAACTTGCTTTCTAAATCAAATAATCAAAAGATGGTCATGGCTTTTCAATAGATATTTCTATCAGCATGCTTCAGGTGACACGGATGCTGACGGTAAGTTAAAAGTTTAATGGGCATAAATCATGACTTGCTGTAACAGAGGTAAATATTGTAGCAAATAGCCTGGTGATGAGACAGCTTAAAACATGTATTTCACACTTGCTGGAGACCCTGGCGCGTATAGTTGCGGTATGGCCGGCCCTGCTATCGGTAGCCTATCTGAGAAATCATATTTTGGAAGACGTGCTATGGACCCAACCAACTCTATCTTGGGAGGAGAGAACTCCCTCGCATGGTAGGCTACAGCCCATGTAGAGGCTGCGGTGTCAGAATGCGGAACCTCTGTAGCCTCCTTTAAGAGAAGATGGACTAACCTGACAAATGTAAAATGAAATAAAAAATTCTCGACCGGCCCAAAAGTGAAGCGGCCCATCGGGAAATCTCCCGATTCTCCCGATTACCCACCCCGGGCCTGTTTACCCAGTTCCATGAACTACATTCGTGCTATATATCCATGAACTACATTCACACCTCTGACCTGGCACTTGCTTGTAGTTTACAGTGCAGATTTGATATGACATTGTAATTTTACTATTGTCCAATGAATAAAGAATTTTAAAAAAGACATATCTGATTAATGTTGGGTAAATTGGGCCAACCACAGCTAATTCCAGTCTGTCTTAGACTGTGATGTTTTTGGAAACAGAAACAGAAAATAACAAACACTGTAATGTCTGGATGAGGAAGAGGAAGAGCAAGAGGCCCAGAGAGAAGAAAAGGCCCAGTGAGAGGTGCAGGACCAGTGAGAGGTGCTGAGGAAGTGAGAGGAGCAGGAGCAGTGAGGAGCAGTGAGAGTTGCTGGAGCAGTGAGGAGCAGTAAGAGGAGCAGTGAGAGGTGCAGGAGCAGTGAGAGGTGCTGAGGAAGTGAGAGGAGCAGTGAGAGGAGCAGTGAGAGGAGCAGTGAGAGGAGCAGGAGCAGTGAGAGGTGCAGGAGCAGTGAGAGGTGCAGGAGCAGTGAGAGGAGCAGTGAGATGAGCAGTGAGAGGAGCAGGAGCAGTGAGAGGAGCAGTGAGAGGAGCAGGAGCAGTGAGAGGAGCAGGAGCAGTGAGAGGAGCAGTGAGAGGAGCAGTGAGAGGTGCAGGAGCAGTGAGAGGAGCAGGAGCAGTGAGAGGAGCAGGAGCAGTGAGAGGAGCAGTGAGAGGTGCAGGAGCAGTGAGAGGAGCAGGAGCAGTGAGAGGAGCAGTGAGAGGAGCAGTGAGAGGTGCAGTGAGAGGTACAGGAGCAGTGAGAGGAGCAGTAAGAGGAGCAGTGAGAGGTGCAGGAGCAGTGAGAGGAGCAGTGAGAGGTGCAGGAGCAGTGAGAGGTGCAGGAGCAGTGAGAGGAGCAGGAGCAGTGAGAGGAGCAGTGAGAGGTGCAGTGAGAGGTACAGGAGCAGTGAGAGGAGCAGTAAGAGGAGCAGTGAGAGGTGCAGGAGCAGTGAGAGGAGCAGTGAGAGGAGCAGTGAGAGGTGCAGGAGCAGTGAGTTGTTTTTTGTTCAGAATGCTCTTGTGTCTTGTGTTTCTTTGATAATTTGTTCACTGAAACAATAAAGTTTTCTGTTCTATCATACTGTAAGCAGTATTTCTACTGTACCTCCTGTAGTAAACAGTAAATGAAAAACTGATTTGCTTTTTACTGGAATGCTTTTGAATGTGAACATTACATGTGGACATACAGTTCACAACAAAGACATGTAGTGTACAAACGGTGGATTGCATGTTTTGCATGCAAATACCTGTAAAACTGAAACAGAAAAATCTATGTCAACAATAGCCAGAATTGTGTACATTGAACTGCATGTACTTTGTGAAGTGAAAACAAGTTTTATTCTTTCAAAGAATAAAAGAATAATTTCATTTAGAGAAATATGTGTTCTGTTTTGAAATAAAGAGTTAGTTTATACATAACAAAATGTGTTTTTGAGAAGAAAATTATCTATTTGGCCAATTGTGTTTTGTAGGCATGAGTCTGTGTTTAGAGTTTAGAAAAAGTATCTGAAGTATGGGTAAGCGCTTGTTAGCGATTGAAAAAAACTGTAATAGCTGGGAACTGTAAAGTCTATTCCATATAGACTGTGGCAAGTGCATAGTAGATAGTATAGTAGATATTTTATTCTATGTATGACATAAGTGATAAATCACCTGCCACTATAGATAATGTTTCAGGTTTATAAAAACACACAGCATATTAAGGTGAAAGTTATAATCATCTCCCACTACAGATAGTGTTTCAGGTTTATAAAAACACACAGCATATTTAGGTGAAAGTGATAATCATCTCCCACTACAGATAGTGTTTCAGGTTTATAAAAACACACAGCATATTAAGGTGAAAGTTATAATCATCTCCCACTACAGATAGTGTTTCAGGTTTATAAAAACACACAGCATATTTAGGTGAAAGTTATAATCATCTCCCACTACAGATAGTGTTTCAGGTTTATAAAAACACACAAACTACCGGGAAACTGTGGGAAGGAGGGTTTTTTAAGGGAGGAGTCAATATATGATATATGATATAATAACTGATTTTTAGAAAATGTTCTGCTTTTGGAAATTGAGAGTGGCAAAAAAAGTGGCACATTTGACCTTGTTTATTATTCATATGTATTATGGCTGAAAATAAGCAACAAGATTAACTTCTGAGAAACTGAGCTCTCACAGACAAGCACAGTGATGTAATCTTGGGGTTATTACTCAAGTTTGGAAAAAAAGAGGATATGTGTATGTGGAACAAATATGCATGGGGACTGGGTGAAGGGAAGAGACTCTAAGAAAAGAGGAAGAAAATGTGGTGTAATAATTGAATTTTCAGAAAAGTGTTTTGCTTGAGTTTTAAAAGGTGACGTTATTAGAACATCTCACATGTTGGCATTGGCATTGGTTTTTGGTCCAATTTTGGTCCAATTCTGGTGACATTTCTGTGCTTCAGATGGGGTTGCGGTCTCAAATTGATATATCCTGACTATTCCAAAGTTTACAGACTGATTGGTGCTTTGTTTTATGTGTAGACACCTAGAGCAAGCTACTGATGAGGTTTGGCGCTGTTTTGAGCAATGTTAGTGGTTTAAAAATGTGATTTTGAAAGTGTGTAGCCGTAAAGCCCCATGCTAACCCACTGTTTGCGATTTTGGACTGTAGCTCCTGCCCGTGCTAGCTCTGTACTGCGTGATGAGCGAAAATTACTTGCTCCACGGCTTAGTTGATGTATTTTCATTCAGAAAATAGCTTTATTTTCAATTTCCGCCAAACTTACACTTTAAGGTCCAAGTACCTATTCACCTGTTCAATTGTGACGATATTAAGGTCCACTACCTATTCACCTGCTCAATGGTGACGATATTAATGTCCACTACCTATTTACCTGTTCAATTGCGATGCTATTTAGCTCCACTACCTATTCCCCTGCTCAATGGTGATGATATTAAGGTCCACTACCTATTCACCTGTTCAATTGTGATGATATTAAGGTCCACTACCTATTCACCTGTTCAATTGTGATGATATTAAGGTCCACTACCTATTCACCTGTTCAATTGTGATGATATTAAGGTCCACTACCTATTCACTTGCGATGATATTAAGCTCCACTACTTATTCACCTTTTCAATTTGAGCTGTTTTTTTTAGCTAGTTTTAGTTTGGTGTGACCAGCCTGTCATGTGGGATACAGCTGGTGTAAGATGGTCATGCTAGTGACCAGCCTTCCAAGCTTGACATTGTTGGTGTGAGATGGTCATGCTGGTTTGCTAGAATTGCCAACATAAGCTGACACAGGCTGGCATGGGCATGACCAGCAACACCAACTAAAATGACCAGCTTGAGGTGGTACGACAATCAAAACCATCCTAACCGGGTAAACCAGCTGAAGGTGTGTTTTCACTAGAGTTTTGCTGGTCTAGCTGGTGAATCATCATAGGGTGGTCAAGTAAGCTGGTTAACAAGCTGGTCAGCCAGCAAACCACTGTAAGCTGGCTGTTTTTTTTTCAGCAAGGCTGTTCAATTTGCAATGATATTTCAGTCCACTATGATCCAACATTTAGAGTTTTATTGGGCATCTTCCTGTGCTTAAAAGGAGGACGCAGACTTTTGGGGAAGATAGCTTATTGCCATATAGCAGTTGGACAGAAGGAATCCTTCTCTTTTCTGTGATAATAACACAGTCAGGCAATGCCTAGTTTAGGACAGTTCATTGGATGTGGGTTACACCAATAAGCTGATAGCAAAAACCATGGAGGTATTATAAAACCTGGAGAAAGTGAACAAGTCCCACCCCCATTCATTTCAATGGGAATGCTAGGCTAGTGAAAATTGCCAAAATTGAACGATTTTTTCAGGCTTCAACATGGCGTTTCAAGAGGCTTGTTTCCGGTGCCGTTTTACTTAGCCAATTAAGTGCCAGGTTACTGATTGACGTAAGGTACAGAAGGAGAGCTCGTGCCCACACTAAGCTCGTGCATGAGCTGAGGGTGGAACAGCCACCAATCAGCATGAGGAAAACTATGGGAAAACGGCACCGGACATGATGTATTTCGGGAAAATGGCAACGAGGAAGTGCCTTGCTAATCGGCGAAGCTAATCAGTCAAATCCTGACCCCCTGGCAAAAACAGATCTACAGGCTGACAGCTGCAGACCACATCTATGAACTATGCTAAGCTAGGCTAAAGGCATGAAACTAAGGAAGAGGGACAGGGGGCACTGACTGAAGAGAGCACTGGTCATCAGCAGTTTGATGGGGGAAGTAGCCACAGTGAAAACAGCATGTGCAACTGAGTGATCACAAGTGTGTCATGGGTTGCTAATAACAAACAGGATGTCCCCACATCATCAACGTCATCAATAGCAGGGTTGGCACCACAATTTGAGCTCTGGTGTCAACAAAGAAGTCTGTGGAGGAGGTAAGAGCCCACTTTTCAAATAGTTCTATTCACTTCTGTTTCATCTATTTACACATAATATTGTACAATAATGATATTTTTATCCATGTCAAGGAATTCAATCTCAGCTAAGCGTCAGCAAAAAGTCAGTGTTAGATTTAAACAGTGTTAAAAGTGTTCAGTGTACCGTGTTAAAAGACCATTACAGTCAGTGTTCTGGCAGTGAGCACATCAGCTACAGAACATCTCAGATTTACTATAGGGTCATTCCGTGTCAAATTACCCAGTGCTGGAAAGTGACCCTCTTCAAAAAATCTGAAAACAATCACAGGTGTTTTTAGACTAAACCTATGCATAAATCTTAAATAGTGTATCGGTATCACTAGTTGTTCCAACACTATACAGCCCTTTGAAGGTTCATGTCATTTTAAGCATTGTGTTGAACAATCCTTTTTGTTCAACTTGCGACATTATTGGCTCTTTTGGTATTTTACTCACATTAGTGAAACTCTGTGAATACAAGGACATTTCCTTGTTGAATTACAAAATCCAATCAGATGAGACATATCTTGTGTAATTTGCCAGGAATAAATCTTATTTTGAGAAAATAAACTCATCAAGTACATAAGACTGACTGATCATACATGCAGCAAGAGGATTTAGCATAATTATTTGTAACAGTTTTCTATAGACTATAGAAGCTGGAAATTGATAGTCATAACAGAACATATTGTATATTAATAATAATAATACATTTTATTTATATTGCGCTTTACATCAAATAAATGATCTCAAAGTGCTACAATGCATACACACATACACACACACACACATATTAAAAGAGCACCACACATGGTGCAAAGTGGTACTGCAGATCCAATACATGTTCAGTGGATTTATAGAGAATATTTTCCAAAAATCGTATCTCAAATAATGAAACTCAGCAACAAGCCCACATTTTGGACAGATTATTCTAACATGCAGAATGATATATGGTAAAATGTTTAAAGATCCAGTTAACTGTCCACATGGTGAAATGAGAAAACAAAAATGGGCTTTTTGAAAATCAAGCCCAATTACAAAGAAATGCTCTGACAATATGATAATGATTACAATCAATGTTACAGTTTTTTCAATCGCTAACAAGCGTTTGTCCATTCATTTGACACATTTTCAAAACTCTAAACACAGACTCTCACCTACAAAACACAATTGGCCAAATGGATCATTTTCCTCTCAAAAGCACATTCCATGTTGTTACACCACATTTTGTTACATATACACTAACTCGTCATTTCTCTGCACACACTAACTTTACCAAAACACTGGAAACCTGACTCAAAATGAAGTTATTTTGTCAAAGAATGAAGCTTGTTTTCACTTCACAAGATACATGCAGTCAATCAGAGTACACTAGGTTTCAAAATACTGGCTACTGTTGACATTACAAAAACTGCATAGACTTTTATGTTTCAGTTTTACAGGTATTTGCATGCAAAACATGCAATCAAGCATTTTTACACTAAATTTATTGGTTGGGAACTGTATGTCCAGATGTAATGTTCACATTCAAATGCATTCCAGTAAAAAGCAAATCTTTTTTTTTTTTACTGTTCACTAGGCCTAAAGGAGGTGCAGTATAAATCCTGTTTACAGTAGACTATGATAGAACAGAAAACGTTTTACAGCATTGCAGTGAACAAAATATCCATGGAACACAAGAGCATTCTGAACAAAAAACAACAGCAAAAAGCCCAGATAAAAAGGGGGTGAACAAAAAAAAAGCACAATATTACTGTGTCTAATCTCTGCACCTGCTCCTCTCAGTGCTCCTGCACCTCTCACTGGGCCTGGTCTTCTCTCACGGCCCCTTACTCTTACTCTTCCTCGTCCAGACATTACAGTATTTGTCTTTTTCTGTTTCTGTTTCCAAAAACATCACCTCCTCTTTTTACTGTGTAAGTGTCAATGTCATAGAGAGAAATAACCCCTGCCACTGAGTCTAAGATGGACTGGAATCAGCTGTGGTTGGCCCAATCAACATGATTTCATCTGTGTGTCAATTATTCGATTGTTTGTTTATTATCAGCTGAGATATATTGCTTTTGAATTGATAACATTGCAGAAACAGAGGTTTTTATACTGTATCTAACATTTGGAATATTGTTTTAACTATTGTGGGATGTTGTGTGTTAACATTTGAAAATAATACAAAAACGATCCATTATTTTGTTGGGAAGTATAGTTTGTCTGTTAAGAAAATGTAAGCATTGTGAAAATGTATTCACTGACTGCATACTGTGTGAAAACAACATGAAATGTGTGAATGGTATGGCCACAAAAGACCGATGCTGTGCTAACTGTGTTTAGAGTTTTGAAAATGTGTCAACTGAATGGACAAACGCTTGTTAGCGATTGAAAAAAACTGTAATGCATGGACATGACCTTATAGTCCATATATGAGTGTGGAACAATGTGATGAATTTGGGTCACACACTTTTTGAATGAGAAGCCCTCAAAGGCTATGATGTCTTTTCACATAATTAATTTACAGCCATTTTCAGAGCTTTGGAGAGTAGTCAGGTAGAACCCCAGGATAGGTGTGACATAAGGTACTAATGCAATTTTTTTGCATAATCTGATAGTTTAGGGGGTGTAGACTCAGAATCTGACGGGTGCCGCTCCGGCACCCTTGAGCATTTTCCTTAAAATTACATCATCTGCCACACCCCTTTTTGATCATAGAAAGTCGTCTAAATATACATTAACATATAAACCCATCATGTATGGTATCAAATTAAAGCTCTTCTCATGCAGGAATCAGCTTTGACCATCAAAAAGATGAGAAAAAAAAAGATTTTAATGACATAATCTGCCACGCCCCCTTTTGTTGACCATAAAAAAAAGAACTAGACTCACATTACTGTATAAAACCCATCATGTATGGTATCAAATGAAAGCTCTTCTCAAACACAAATCAATGATGTCAATTTAAAAAATGCTAAAAATTATCCCTCCAGAGAACTGTAAAATCTGGTACGGTCACACCTCTGAAATGGTAGGCTGAGCAACAAATTGTATCAACCCTCACCAATTAATCAAATAGACAACAAAGTAGTACTTTATCACAGATTTCTGAAAGCAACTATATCAAGAACATGTTGCCAGGCTGGCCTTGTACACATCACAAACATCAAATGTCTCCTCCAAAGAACATTCATTCAATCAGACATTTCTCCCTCGCTGTCATCAGTATCCTCCACTGAAAGTCGAATTTTTATTTGCACACTGCTCATCACCTTTGCAATGGATCCCTGAAGCAGACGACCACCTCGTGACCCAAAGAGAGAGCCATTAAGAGACCAGGAAGGGCAGTACATCTGCTACACATGTGGAGAGTCCGGTCACACCAGTCAACAGTCATGGCCAAGTCACCCGGCAAAGACATGCTCCAGGAGAGGCAGACAGTGCACAGAATACTCCACCAGAGAGCGAACCAAGGCCCCCTGGTTAATCAATGATCAGGAGTGGGCTGGCAGACTGTGTTGACACTGAAGTCGACCAGTTCCTGAAACAAAATGCATTTGGTCACTGCTGGACTGTTGACCTGATGATCTCTGGAGTGAAGACAAGCTGCCTTTGGGACACTGGGTTTGAGGTCACCACCATCAAAGAGTCTCACTTTAGAGAACACTTTGGGGAGGAACAGCTAAAGTCCACCCATTGGGTGGAGCCTATGGACTGAACATGCCTGTCCTTGGTTGTCTTGAAGCAGATGTTGAGTGTTTTGGAGCCACTCTTTAGTGGCGGTGCATCTTCATACTGAGAGACACCCATCTGGATGTTGTAAAGATGTAAAAATGGGCTCCCTGGCATTATGGGGATGAACATCATCAAAGATCTAGTGACCTCTCTGCTGGGTGTGGATGCAATGAGGATGAAAAGGCTGCTCCACCAGAGGCAAGTGTCCGTCGTGTGTTGGCTAGGGTCAAGAATGAGGTGGAATTCTTGGATTCAGATGGCAAAATTGGGTTTGTCAAGGTGGCTGGCAGAGAAGTGATCACCATCCCACCACACAGTAAGAAGGTGATTGAAGGCTGGTGCCTCCAACAGTGGAGTGAAGCCACTCCAAAGATCAGCATCCAGAAGGGGCTTCTGGTTGCCAACATACTCGGAAAGGCAGCAGGTGGAAAAGTCCCTGTCGGGGTTATGAATACCTGTGAGAAGGCCATAAAACTAATATCCAGGGCCAGGGTAGCTGTGGTGTCCAAGTCACAGAGGATCTGTCCAAAAGAGGTGGTGGGGTTTGATGAAATGGATGGGGTATTGCATGTTGAACAGTGTTCAGGCTACCGAAGATGGACACCAATGTATACCTCTTCCAGTACAGGTAGCTGCAGGAGAGCTTAACTCGGCACAGCATGTAAAGCTTAGTGCACTGTTGAAAAGCTACGGGGATGTCTTCTCAAGCCACGACAATGACTACTACACAACTACAGTGACACATGACATAACATATAAACTGGTGACACCCACCCGATCAAAAGTTCAAGCGACATGTACAGGACATAGTGGGGCAAAGAGAGTAGTAGCCCCTGGGCATCGCCAGTGGTCATTGTGCGAAAAAAAGACGGGAGTGTGCGCTTTTGCTGCTTTCAACTACAGAAAGCTGAACATGGTCATGTGCAAAGATGCATACCCACTTCCACGGATAGAGGAGGCGCTTCATGCACTGGGCAAGGCACAGCTGTTCCCCACTTTGGACCTGACATGGGTTACTTTCAAGTGGCTATGGGTGACCAGGATAGAGAGAAGACAGCTGTCTTTACCCCGTTTGGTGTCTATTCTTAAAGCATTAAAAAAATGATAGGATGAAAAATATTGTTTTCTGTAATTCTGGGGGGGGGGGGGATCCAAGGACAGTCATAACTAATGTGCTTAACTACCTGGGAAGTACCTCACAACATTGCTGTCAAATTCAGTGACAGATTCAAGGGAAATTATAACTAACATGCTAACTAACAAGGGTACATCAGACTTGCTATAATATTCACAATAAAATGAATTACTATTGAATGATTGTATTCCTGTATGTATTAGGCCAGGGGTTCTTAACCTTTTCAACCTTGAGGCCCAATTTGTTATAGTAGAAAGTGGCCCGGGGTCCATTTAATATTCATCATTCACATCCAAAAAGCGCACGTTTTTGTATTTATTGGTAGACATTTCACAAGTGCAATTTCATTACGTTACGTTAACGGTATTTGTTTTTAGACATGGCTGGATTCACTTAATGGTACCTTTCTGGCAATGAACTTCTGGCCATCCATTCATTCTAACACGTTGGGCAAGTCTCCCCTTTAGTGAAATGTGTAGTGTCAGAATCAGTCAGTTTTGTAAGGATTCTTGTGAGTGCATAGGTATAACGACAATGTGCTAACGTAGCTAGCAGCATTTGCAGTACATATCCTCGATACGGATATACCCACAAGGTGAATGGAATTAAGTCTCATGCATTACATATCTCTGATGTCTTCATTTGATAATCTACCCAGTACCGCGGCCCTTGCGGCCAACAGGTGCAACACTGAACATGTCTTGCGGCCCTCTGGTTAAGAATCACCGTAAGTCTGGGCCCTGTGGTTAAGAATCACTGTATTAGGCTAAATGGCAGTTCCATCATTTATTCAATTTAATACCAAAATATGACATGATTTAGAGTCAGCTATTATGCGGCAAAAAGGAACGTACTGTAATCTGACCTTAAAGGTCACTTTGCAAATGGTATTTTGTTCTCTGAAGGGACCTGAACTATTTTTTTTCATCTTTTTGATGGTCAAACCTGATTCCTGCATGAGAAGAGCTTTAATTTGATACCATACATGATGGGTTTATATGTTAATGTATATTCAGATGACTTTCTATGATAAAAAAAGGGGTGTGGCAGATGATGTCATTTTAAAGAAAATGCTCAAGGGTGCCGGAGCGGCACCCATCAGATTCTGAAAGGACACCCCCTAAACTATCAATTTATGCAAAAAAATTGCATTAGTACCTTATGTCACACTTATGCCCAAATTCCACAAAGTTCTACCTGACTAGAGGGGAAATGACACAAGATACTGTACCTCTGATTTGATTGGATTTTTCTGTTCTTCTATTCATATACTTTTACTAATGTGTGTGAAATACCAAAGGAGCCAATAATACTGCAAGTTGAACAAAATGGATTGTTCACCGTAATGCTTAAAATAGCTCAAAGCTTTTGAGGGCTGTAGTTTTTGAACCATTAGTGATAGAGATATACTATTTAAGGTGTATGCATATGTTTAGTCTACAAACACCTGTGATGTTTTTCCGATTTCTTGAAGAGGGTCACTTTCCTAATTTAGCTGAAATTGGGTGATTTCACATGGAATGACCCAATAATGGACAGCAGAATTATCACACAGAAAACACACAAAGTACTACCTCTGTGTGCCACCTTTCAGGGACACCGGGGTTGGCCAATCTTTTCAAGCAATGGCTGCTGCCTCAATTTAAACTGTTTCAAAAGTACTGATGAGTGCTCCATGGCCTTCATTTAAATATTCATTCTGGAAGACTCAGCGCCCAGTCCAGTTTAGATTAAAGTGTTGAAGTTTATATTCTAATCCTATGAAGTAGTTTTACATTATAATCCTATGAAGTATTTTTACATTATAATCCACATTCTAATCCTATGGAGTAGTTGTACATTCTAATCCTATGAAGTAGTTTTACATTATAATCCTATGAAGTAGTTATACATTATAATCCTATGGAGTAGATTTACATTATAATCCTGTGGAGTAGTTTTACTAATCCTAATACCTTGGCTTCTTATGTCACTGTACATCACGCTGCATTTTTCACAACTGACCCATCACAAATTGCTAACTAAAAAAAAACACTTTCATATTCTAAAGCAGAAAGTTATTAGTCATCCAATTTTTTATGTCTCTTAAATTATGTGTCAAGTTTGGCTAATGGGGTTAATTCATCTGGCTTTATGGAAATGTATAATTGTGTATCATCTGCATGAGAATGGACGTTAAAGCCATGTTTTCTAATTACAGAACCTAGAGGAAGCATATAAAGAGAAAATAACAGGGGCCCTAGTACTGAGCCTTGAGGCACTCCATATTTTACTATAGTCTGGGACTGGGTAGATGGTTCATTTTGGACCTGTACAAATTGTTAGTTAGTAAGGTATTGGCAGTTAGTAAGGTATGACCTAAACCAAGCGCGGAGTCTTTGATGCCTATTGAATGTTCAAGCCTGTGAAGTAGTATGTCATGATCTATGGTGTCAAAAACAGCACTGAGGTCAAGGAGGACTAGAATTGATGCATGTCTGTTATCAGCAGCAATGAGGAGGTCATTAAAAAAACTTGAACTAAGACTGAATAATTACTTCTCTTTGTAGGTTAATCAATGGAGCTGGATAACAATATGGAATTGGATTATTATGACTATGGCAATTACTCTACTGACAATTCAACAGCCGAGGAAGAGCATTCCATAAAATCCCAATCGACCTGCTTCACAGAGGAAGCTTGTTTCACCCTTGTGGTGATCAATGGTGTTATTTTTGTCTTGGGTGTCTTTGGAAACGGAATAGTGATTTGGATCGCCGGCCTCAAGATGAAGAAAACCATCAACACCACCTGGTACCTGAGTTTGGCAGTGTCTGACTTCCTTGTCTGCGCAATCCACCCCTTCAACATCGCTCATCTGGCTCTTCAGGACTGGGTGTTTGGCCTCTTCCTGTGCAAGTTCACCTCCTTCATGATGTTCGTCAACATGTTCAGCAGCATCTTCCTGCTGGTCTTCATCAGTGTGGACCGCTGCGTTGCCGTGGTGTTCCCCGTGTGGGCCCAGAACCACCGGACAGTCCGAACCGCGTCCGTCGCCGTCCTTCTGGCCTGGATGCTCTCGGTGGTTCTCAGCATTCCCTCCATCATATTCCGGGATGTCAAGCACCATATGGGCAAGAGCCACTGCTTCAACAACTACGGGGCGGACCCACACAGCCACGCCGCCATCGCCGTCAGCCGCTTTGTCTCCGGCTTCGTAGTGCCTTTCGTCGTCATCATCGTCTGCTACTCCGTAATCACCCTCAGACTCATGGGCAGCCAGATCAAGAGGTCGTCCAAGCCCCTGAAAGTGATGACGGCGCTCATCGTCACCTTCTTCATCTGCTGGCTGCCCTACCACGTCTTCATCCTGCTGGAGCTCCACCACGGGGCCTACGTCCAGCAGCACCTTGTGCACGGCCTGCAGTTTGGCACGCTGCTCGCACTAGCCAACAGCTGCCTCAACCCCGTGCTCTACGTCTTCATGGGCAACGACTTCCGGAGGAAGTTCAGGAGCTCTCTGCTGTCCAAAATGGAGAACGCCATGGGAGAGGACGCTCGCACCACCAGTCGCTTCCTGTCACGCTCCAGCTCAGTGGACACAAGGGCTTCCACTCATATCTAAACATCTGCAGGTTCCCTTTTCTCTCTGCTGCTCATAATAAACATTCTCATGAACAGATGACAATCTAGACTGTCAGTAGATAACCTGATGGCATGAACACTTTCTTTAAATCTGAACTGCATGTGTTAAAGTATATAATATTCTGCTTAAGTGATGTTGCTGGGGGTGGAGGGTGGAGATTATGGCTTATTGTCCCAATGAAGTATGTTATGCGTGTGGGTGTAATCAGTGTGTGTGTGTGTGTGTGTTTGTACACATAATGTGTGTTATGCATGTATTGTATGAATTTGAATGTAACACATAGAACAAAGAACAATGCAAACATCACACAACACAGATTATTGTAATATATCATATAAAATGTGTTTATTTGTGCCACTCCTGTGTGTTGTGTTATGGTTATATCCATTAATTGGGAGCCAAGCTGTGAAGGCTCCCATTGTGTTTCTACCTTTTCTAAATATTCTTCATTTTTCTTCAATGGGAGTCTATGGCAGCCCATAGAACCATCTAATAAAAAGTTTTGAAATTTTAGCAAAAGTTAAACTAATCAACGCCTGATCAACACCAAACTTGACACACCTGATCTTCAGACTGCACAAGCTGCCCAAACGTTGTGCTTTTTTGTCTCCATATCTTAAACTGTTCACCATAACAGCCAATCGAAATGGGTGGTGAAGCCACCAAACAGGGAGTGAGCTCATACCTCAGCAAGCCTTTAACGTATCAAAACCAAAGGAGGTACATGGACTTCAGACGCCATTGGTGGAATGCTCAAGAAATGTGGTGACCGTAGTCCTCTAGGGGGAGCTGTTTTGGCCTGTAGCTGTTGATGTGCTTGGAATGAAAGCTTACTTGTGGTGTCTGGTAATTAGGGTTGGGTACCGACACTCGGTACAAATACGTAATCGGGGCGAACATCAACGGTAGTAACCATCCCGAAATACAATGTGAATTTCGGTGCCTCATTTCGGTATTACCAAATATGCAGCTGCGTAATCGCGCCCTCTGGTGTTCGCAGTTAAAAACGGCAGCGTCAGTGCACACACCACTGAGAGGTCAGCTCAGGAGTCAGGCCAGAGAGCCTAAGATGTCGAAACAAAAGCGCTCTAAAGTGTGGCTATATTTTACTAAAAAGGACTAAGAAAATGCCATATGTAGTAAGTGTTTGAGGTCGTTTGCCTGTAAACACGGGAATACGTCTAATTTGATTAAACATTTGGTGACGCATGGCATAAATCTGAAGGCCGAAGCTTGCACCGTTTTCGCCAGCCTCCGCGATGACCAGCGTGGGAGTCCCTGCCAGTGCCTACCCAAGATGAAGCATCAAGTCAAGCAGCTATTGAGATACAGGACGATGATGCCAGCAGCAGTTGTTCCACAGGTGAGTCAATTTAGATCTGGCTAAGCAGTCAACTGCATGCTAATTTCTCAGATAGTGAAATGTCATGCTATGCTAGGCCTATTCAAAAAAAAATCTCGTCAGGTAAAAGTCATCGGTAAAATTAATTAATATATGTATATGTGTGTGTATATTTACATAGCCTACAAGTGTAGTGATACACAATTAAACGGCAGAAGGGGATCATCCGTGTGTTGCCGTTTAACCGTTAACCTAACGATAGATTGCAACGTTGATGAGAAATGCATGCATTCCATGGCATGACCGGTTACAGCTAAAAACAGCAAGAAACCAGCTTAGGCTGGTAGCTGGTTTTAGTTGGTTTTAGCTGGTCTTTGCTGGTTTTCTTCCAGCTATTGGTGTAGCTGGTTAGGCCACCAGCTAGACATGCTGGCGTAACCATCTGAGGAAGCTGGTCGTGCTGGTGTGACCAGCCTGTCAAGCTTGACAAAGACGGGCAAGCTGGTTTTCTAGAATGACCAACATTAGCTGGCATGGCCAGTAAAAACCAGCAATGTAGACCAGCAACACCAACTAAAATGACCAGCTTGAGGTGGTACGACAATCAAAACCAGCTGAATGACCATCGTAAGCTGGGTAAACCAGCTGAAGGTATGTTTTCGCAAGAGTTTTGCTGGTCTAGCTGGTCAACCATCATAGGGTGGTCAAATAAGCTGTTTAACAAGCTGGTCAACCAGCAAACCACCTTTAGCTGGTCAGGCTGTTTTTTTCAGCAGGGTACTCTTTAATATCTGCTGCAAGAAAAACAGCAAGACACCAGCTTATGCTGGAAGCTGGTTTTAGCTGGTCTTTGCTGGTTTTCTTCCAGCTATTGCTGGTCTTTACTGGTGTAGCTGGTTAGGTCACCAGCTAGATGTGCTGGCGTGACCATCTGAGGAAGCTGGTCATGCTGGTGTCACCAGCCTGTCGTGTGGGATACAGATGGTGACCAACCTGCCAAGCTTGACATTGTTGGTGTAAGATGCTGGTTTGCTAGAATGACCAACATAAGCTGGCATGGCCAGTATTAACCAGCAATGTAGACCAGCAACACCAACTAAAATGAACAACTTGAGGTGGTAAGACAATAAAAACCAGCTGAATTACCTGCAGGGCTGCCAAGTCTCACGCAATTAGACCCATTCTCACACCACATGCCATACTTGACATTTCTCACGCAAAATATTTCCCCATTCAGTGCACTATGTATTTATTTTTCATGATAATAAACTTTGGTCCTTCCCTTGCCGTGGTTCGAGCAACTCTGATTGACTGACCGCAATAACCAATCCATCAGTCCTTTGTGCCTAAATCTAATCAACCACGGACGGCATCACACAATATAAACAAATCAGAAGCAATGGAAGGCGGGTCTTGGCATCTCTAACTTCTCTTTTACACACAACAGCGTCGACTCCGAAAATTAGATTAAAAACGTTCTACTGCTTTCTAGATTTTGTTCACTGTTTATTTGCTGTTTCTCCTTGAGTTTCCAAGTTAACATTAAGGCTGCTAAGTCTATCATTGTCCTATACTTGTTGCAGAGCTGTGCAACATTTATTTGCCTCTTTCTTGGTAAGTTCACACTTGAAACAGCGACTCTAATCGGAGCTGCCAAGTGTCACGCTTTGAGTGTTACAGTCAAAAAAAATTTCGACGGACACATCTCACGCATTCCATTTTCTAAAACTTGGCAGCCTGGATTACCTGGCTGTTTTTTTCAGCAGGGATGAAAGGCATGTCCACTATTGATAAAGGATCATGCACATTTAGTAGCTTGTTCAGTGACAGTACAGTCTATGTCAGTGGGCTATATATGATGCATGCCCAGCCTATATATAGCCTAATTCTGTAGCCTTTATAGGCTACTAATAATCAAAATCGCTTCATGTAGCCTATTGATTATAGGCTAGTTCATGGATATCAAATCAACTGTGTGTAACACATGTGTTACAACTTTGAATACCTAATAAGCATATGTTATTCTAAAGCGTTACCGCTCCTTTTGGTTTAAACTTCAGCTTTTTAGACTTCAGCTTTACTGTGTGACTACATCACCAGGAGAACAGTTTGTGAGCATTACGTCTGCATGCAATTGAAGTTGCATGGAATCCAGTCTGATTGAAATCACCAGTTTTTGTTTTCAGTTCATAAGAGATTAGATGTGTGTTTTTGTTTATATGCAGTAAACATGGAAACATGGAAACATGGAAGTGGTCTTTAATAATGTGCCCTCTTAAACTGTGAGAGTGAAGAGGTCGCACGGGCGTCAGCACAATGGTCACGTTGGGTTATGTCAGTCTGTCTAGAAAGAGGAACAGAGATTGCCTGCCTGTGATTATTAACGTCATTATGTTGGGTTATGTCAGTCTGTCTAGAAAGAGGAACAGAGATTGCCTGCCTGTGATTATTAACGTCATTGTGTTAGTGGTTAAGTTTGACACTCTTTCCCAAGGGTTATTTAGGTCACTGTTGACATGCTAAACATGAACTGAGATGTGATCCTAATCATGTTAGATGGTGCTGGACTGGCGAGATTAGTAATCTTGGAATGCTGGGGGATTCACTATGGGACTTATTAAGAATATCAATGAAAAAAATTCAAACACCTTTGATTTAAAAGTCTATCTAGGCCTAAAATGAATTTCCCGAGCTCACTTTCAAAAATTTACCTTTGACCTTCATTTTGGGGTACCGTGATTTATAAATGACTATGTTCCATTTAGGTATATCATTTTTCATGATTGGTCAATGTAAAAACCAATTCATTAACGATAAATGGATTAATTATTCACGGACATATTTAATTGGAACTCAAGTGATTCATTTAATTTCAGGGTCTTTCTGACTAAACAAAAATGCAAAAAAAATGGTCTGTGCATGATGAATTTTGAGTACATACCATGTTGATTCAAGTCATAAAATGTCTCTTCACTGTGTGTTAGATGGGTCCCTTGTTGCTTTTCATATCGCTGGTGAAACTCAACCAGACATTTATTTTGTGGTGAAGCCCAGCCAGGTGAACATCACACTTACTGCACTTCACTCATGTTTGGTCAGGGCAGTTGTCATTTTTGCATCAGCCTTGTTTTTCAGTGCACTAAGGCAAGTTCCTTCCTGATCTATACATATGGGAGTGACTCCCTCTTCCTTTTTTGATGCCAATGAAAGGCTCCATTCCATTCTCTATACAGTTCAGAGGAATACATACATTTACATCATTCTGCACAGAGTAAAGATTTGTCTACAGTACAATGTGTATAAGAGACACACGGGAGAACACCTTCCTAAGTAATAGGCTGGCAAATGCAGCCTTCCCTTTATACGGTGGATAGACCATCTTCCAGCGACAACCAAAAGCCTATCCCTGGTTGAAAATTCTTCTCACTGCCTTACTTTTCACTCTCATCCTACCCATCCTCACTACCATCGTTCTCACTTTTGGTCATACCTGATGCTGTGTTCCACTCTTACAACTACATTATCTTCATTGCTTATTTCACTGTCCATACTGCCCACAGGAATTGGCATAGCTGTTCTTTTCAACTCGACATAAATCTTGGAAACACCCTAATAAACATGTGTAAATAGTCTGATGCTGCATCACAACAATAGAAAACTAGACTCATTATGGAAATTTCTATCCCTTCAGTTGTTCAACGAGAAACTCCTTGTCCCTTTTCAACTCTACGTTGGCCTCCTCGAGGTGTTTAATGCGTTCTTGAAGGTGACATATTTTTTGTTCAGCTAATTTGTTGTCCTCCCTCATTTTTGTTAAATGCATGATGCCAGTTGGTGACCCTACACATTTGGGGGATAAATAAACATAACAAAATGTGTTAATTCTATAAAACTCATGTTGACCGCATGCTTCATTACTGCATTATCACCTTATTGGCTGACACAGTGTGTTTATAGAATGCAGAAGATCTGGGGCGTATTTCACAAAACCAGAGTAAGTAGATCCAAGATAAGTGACGACACACACGCTTGACCAAGCCTGGTCAAAGTAAACATGCTAAATACGTTTCACTAATGCTGAGCGCAGATGAGTTGAGGCGGCTAGGTCAAGCCAGGTGTAAGTTATTCGGTATGTGTGCGCGTTCTCGTTTCTCCCCCAAATATCTCACGGTTGGAATAAAAAAAGACGCGAAAAATAGCGTCTTGCACACAAAGTGAACAACCGCTTTTGATATAGACTAACAACGAGGTAAAGTTGTACTTTTTTGGATGGGAATCATGATTATTTCTGTTACATAGCAGGAGTAGGTGTGACAGACCAAGCGAATGCAAATGTACGTATGCACCCACATGTGAGAGTTTCCTTGTGTCGGCACGCAACGTCATTAAGAAAGCGCTTTGCCACCGCAAAGATGCACACAGTATGACTATATATATCTTAATTTGTCTTAAAAGCCGAATTAGTTGAAAACACCTTCGAAAAATGTCCCCTCCACTTCCAATCAACTACTACAGTAGGCTATTCATCAAACGTCCGTAAAAAAAGAAGCAAACAACGAGTACGTTATTAATTATAAGGCCACCATAATTTAAATGACATCCATATGGTATTAGGCAGACATTCTGCTGTGTTTTGCGAGTAAATGCAAGTCGCAAATAATATATAAATGGAATACAGCTCTTAGAAAAAATTGCATGGACGTCTGATTTGAATGACAGCTAGCAGAACCAATCACACAATGTAATTACCATTAGAATTATCTTAGCTTGGCTGTTAGCCTGGTCGGGAGCAGGCTAGCTTCCAAGTATAAATTCCCATGGTAACTTATATGTGATCTCTTCTGTGAAACCAAGTCAAGGCTATGTTCATCCAGGATAACCCAGTAAGCCTGTCTAAATCCCCTAACTTGGTTTTGTGAAATACCCCCCTGGTCACCTACAGACTGCAACACTACAACTCTTTTATTGTTTTGTTTTTTTCGGGTGTTTGAAAATTTAGCCTGGCACTCTGAAAATGTTCGCAAGGCTCTGCACTTCGAAAAAGACGAGCATGAACTAACAAACTATTTGTCATAGGCCTAGTTCAAAATTGCCATTAACATAAGCAGCAGATTGAAATAACACTTTATGTTTCATTCGAGAGTTTGACAACGGTGAGGATGATAAGCACTATGCAAACAAGTTTTATTGAGTTAGACTGCGTCTCTATAATAGTTCCGTAATCTGACTTCCTCAATCCTCATGAATGTAATTCTGTAATTTCTCTTTGGATAGCTATCTATCTATCCAATGGTGTCAGTTTAGTTTTCAGGGGACAAAAACACTAGCCTGACGACGTCATACTCAATTCTTATCAGAATATGAGTCTGAAACTGCTCCATTCAGCTGCGATTATGGGGCGTGATTCAACCGATACAGTGCGGGGGGGATAGCTCTGCACTCATTGGATAGACCAAACCAAACAGAACAAGTTATTGGCTGTCAGTATCTGCGAAATCTAAGACAGAAATATGTAGCAGGGGAGGCTATGGAAAACATCCTCCTTCGTTTTTAAAAATAATTCCTTCAAACTGTATGCAATGAACAGCTGGGGAAGTGTGTCGTTAACCCAACGAGCAAACAGACATTTTTAAACAAACGGGAACAACATCACCCAAACATGCTGTTTTAACTGGGTGAAAGTGAAACTGAAGTTTTCCCACATATCCTCGTTGGTCTAAGTGTTCAGAAATAGTTGTGCGAATCCGTGATAAAACCTCCGTTTCAATAGCTAAGATAAACGAAAGGCCAAACTGCATGAACAAATTATGCATTCATAGCCATAGCGTTTCTGTTGCAATCAAAATCAACCTAAGCGAACATGGTTTCACACCCAACTCTGAACGAGGACGCATGCAGCCGTGAACGTCACTGCTGTTCATATGTCAATCATCACGTAAAGCCCGCCCTGTGAAATGTGATTGGTCCGAGCAGAAGTGTATCTCGAATAGTAGCAGCTGAACGGAGCAGTGCCAGACCGAAGTTCCCTGCAGAAAAAGAATGGAGGCGGGGCTAAACTTCGGTCTGGCATCCAGGCTACAAAAACACTATTTTACAGCTTGGTTTGATAAGTGTTGGGGACATACATTTTACATGATCTTAACGATGTTGAGGACTGTTGCGTTTCTGATTCTGCTGCGCCGTTGCCGCCAGAACCATGTTTAAACGCATAGGCCTACTAGGCTATATTTAGATTACTTTATCAGCTTCGTACTTAAATGGCTCATTCCGAGGAGAATGAAGGCTAGTTTGCTGGCTTCTATCATGTCCTCAAGACTCGGCTCTCCCCCCCCACCCCACCCCACCCCACACCACACCACACCACACACCACACCACACACCACACACAAAAAACGAAACCAGAGCCAGAGTGATGGTGAAATAGGCCTACCGGTCTGTGTCCCAAGTAGTTCATTCTAACTCCACGAAAATTACCACCGCTGGTCACTTCGCTTTGGTTTGTGGAGTAATCCATATGGATTGGTGAAAATGTAGGCTTTAGACTTACTTTCTCGGGGGGCAGAGACATGTTTCAAGGTGGTCTAGGCCCTCTATGAAATACAGTAGCCAAAGCATAAATCTTTTAATCGTAGTTCCATGGGCTATTCGAAATTGCGCTCTGATCAGCGGAGGACGGGAGCAGTGAATCTAAATATTGGTCGTTTATCGAAGAACAGTAGCCTATCATGCCTTATCATTATCTTTGATATTTCAGTGCATGGTTTTGAATATTTTAACAGTTGCCAAAAATATAAGGGATTTAGTCAGTCGAGTTTATGATATTGATATTCGCGGCATACACTTGAAACGCACAATCAAAACTTCTGACATGCATACTGACGACTTATTGACAGTCAGCTGGGCCACATGATAAAATGCAGTCTAGCTTGACGTACAGTAGCCAACGGTAGGCCTATGCCTATCTCTGAATCAACATGAACACGAGTATCTAAAGCCTACCTTACATTGACAGACTTTGCAAAGATTTGGAAAAGATTTTTGAAAGACTACTGTCTCAGACCCTCTCACATCTAAAGACAATTCATTGAGCTTGTAGTCACAGTCTAGTCACAGGCCAGTCTCAGATTAGGATTTTGCAAAGACGATTGGTCTTTAATGTTCACGTCACTATTTGCATGAGCCACGACATGTTTGATATTGTCGTAACGGCAAAACTAGAAAAAAGACCGACGGACTTAAAACCGCTAAGATTGGCACCTTACACTAAACGATTTAGATGACGGGAGCGTGCTGCGATTCTAGTACAACTCCCAAGATTTCCGCCCGATTTTGGAAATTTAGTCGCCGACTGTTGAAACAGGCCAAAATCGTGCAATGTAAGCCAGCCTTAAGTTGCTAGAACTTTGTTTTGCGTAGCTATAGGTCTAGTAGTCAATGGTGAAAAAGAATCACCGTTCACTGTCCTATCGTCCTGTCAAGCGTAGCCATGTATTAAATACATTTTATTTTCAGTTGTCAAAAGTGGTGGGGACAAAATCTGTGATAACAAAAAGTGTTAAAATGACGCCTATCTATCTATCTATCTATATAACGTTCGGTTTCACTTGCGCAAAAAGACGAGCATGAACTTTGCGAGGTTATCCGGTTCCTCAAATTGGTGAGGAACAGACGTGGGGCTTTCCAACAAGCCACTTTATAAGTTGTGCAAGGACGCACATTGCATGCTCATACCAATTGTAGGCTATATGCCTTGATGACATTAAATTAAGAAGTAGGACTATTTCCTGATTGGGGACACTTTTAGTTTATTTTTCTTTCAGTCCATGGTTCCACCATTCGATCTTGCTGAAATTATCAGACTTGAGAAGCACGCATCGCATCGGCAACTTCGTTGCTCAGTAGCCGAATTTTCTGTGAAGGAGGCCAGCAGTTCGAGAAAAAAGTTGCAGATCATACAAAGAAAGAAAGCATATGCTCTGAGAACAGAACACAACTGCATGTCAAGTGTAGCCGAGGGTCTGTCTACGCAGAAACAACAAATACATACATGTTCGTGACAAAATATGGGGAATAGAATCGCGTTTCAGTGGGAATGCTGCAAATTATGTTTTCCTCTTCTAAAGACAATTATGTACGATATAAATGACAAAAAATTAACAGCATAGTTTTTTTTTACTGACACGACCAAACATGACCCGATTATCATTAAAAATATGTTTACTTGACCCATAACCGCGGGTGACCATGTTATGTGCAAATCTAACAACTGAGATGCATCCCCTATAATCATTATATAGATCAAAAAAGACAAGTAGAACATACAAACAACCATAGGATTCATGAGGTCATATCCTTTTGAAATAAATTAAGTCACCGTTAATGCTACGGGGCAAACAACGTGTTTCTTAGCGTCTTGAAACTTTCTTCTGTGAACTGAAAGTCCGATCAAACTTCATTCAAAGGCAGTCCATAATTCGAATGAAATTGTTTTCTAACGAAAAAGTTCTACCTTTTAGAATAGGCCCAAATAATAGAATATTTAAATAGACAAGATGTGAATTGTTTCCTGCATTTAGAATCAAGAATAACATTCGTAACCATTTTGTTTTGTTGCCAGCATAAAAACAAGCGTACCATCGGCCCATCCGGACATAGGCTTATGCTTTTAGTGGAAACTGGCCTTGTGACCTCATAAAACCATTAGTGACAGCAAAACAAACCTAAACGAAACAGCCAGATGCCTCTTCATACAATAGGCCAACAGAAGACACCTTCATAAACAATAACACGTTTTATCGTGAGACTAGCTTGCTTAGGGATTTAATTCACTTTTGGATTGTTTGGCTATTGGTAAATGCCGACATTCCTAACCCTGCTCACAAGTGCCACCTGGTGGTTGTTAGGGTCATTGCAGCTTCACTTGGGAAAAATAAATAAAATACACGTGATTCACGCGTGAGGTCTCATGAGAATCTCACGTGAAAGCGGCCAATATCAACCAACGCCCACTGTATGTACTATTCACAAGAATAACTGAGTGTAAATAATCAGTGTATCTGTATTAGGGATATAGGGCAAATGCAGGATCAGTCCGAGGACTGATCCTCATGTAGCGCCCCACTCGAAGGACCTAGAATCATGAAACCAGTCCCCATCCCTTCCCTTTTTTACGCCGGAACTTTTGAGACCACTTTCGAGTTCCTATGATGACCAGAAGTTGGTCAAAAAACGGAAATAAACTTTAAAAAGCTTATATCTCGAAGAACGGAAAGTCGTAGAAACAAAATTTCAACGGATTCCGCTTCCTTTTGGCCGGTTTTGGGGAGGCGGAAAAAAAAATTGAGCTAGCACCTTCCGTTCGGGAGTTATAGGCGAAAAACAATTTCCCCATTGAAATGAATGGGAAAAAGAAAAAGCTGAAATTTGCCTTGTTGAGTGTTGAGGCCAAAATCATCACAGGAGAAAGTGTGTAGGAGTACGTTTCAGAGCCGATTGGTGCCCTTTCTGTGTGACGATTTTTTTTTAAAGACTTCTTTAAGACTAGAAAAAAAATCTTAAATAAAGTACTTACCTCTTATGTTGTCATACCTTACCTGTCGTTGGTTGTAGAGTCTTGAAACTCCTACCAGTTGTTCATCTCGTCAATACGGTTCTTCTGAGTCCATCGGCGACTTCCTGCGAAAACCGGAAGTTGGATTAAAACAGGAAATAAACACAAGAATTTCTGTATCTCAAGAACGGAAGGTCGTAGAAACAAACTTTCACTTCAGGCTTGTTCCTCGTGGTCGAATTAGGTGGGGCGGATCACATCAGATTGAGTCTATGACCTTCCGTTCAGGAGTTAAAAAATAAAAACAAATCATACTTACCTTTTCCGTTTTTTTTCTATATCTCGAGAACGAAAGTTCGTAGAGACTCGAAACCAAGATCTGTCCCATATAAATCGGCCACTGGCTTTCCAACGGTACCAGCCACGACTTTGTACGATGCACGGTTCAGGAGCTACGAATTTACGAAAATACCGAACTTCGTACGCATATTTCCGAACATCGTACAATGTCGAGAGTGGTACCATTGGAAAGGCCATGGCCGATTTAGTGGGGGTAGGTCTTGGTTTCAGGTCTCTACGACCTTCCTGCTAGGAGAAAAAAATATGTTAATGTACAAGTTTTCATTAAATATTTGAATTTCAACATTTTTTTTTCCTGAAAAGCCAGAGTTATAGTTTATAGTTTATTTGAATTTCAGCCATTATTGCAGGTTCATAAAGACATACAAACAGCTGTCATCATAAACACTGAATTACAATATGCTGTTACAATAAATACATTCATTAAAAAAAAAACATTATATACACAAGCTAAAATATGTCAAATAGGCGACATCTGCAATCCATTGTCATTTTAGAGTCCATTTAAGAGTCCACACATGTATGGGATTGATGATTTTTTTGTATCTCTCGGTTCTGCATGTAGGAATGGACAGTTTATTTGAATTTCTTGTTTTCCGATCAGTTAGTGTTTCTCTAAGGGGAGGTAGCCAGTCTCTGTAGCTGGACTTCATCAGCTTTTTGGCAAAGCCCAGACATAGTTGAGTGCGCCTTTCTGTTAATGTACACAGTCCAAGAGTAGTAAGGGCCTCTGGGTACCCCGAGTACCTCTGACCAAGGATAATTTTACAAGCCCGTTTCTGGATACTTTCTAGTACTTTTTCTTGTGCTGTTGTCAGTGAGCTGTGCCATACAGGGGCAGCATATTCCAGCACAGGCCTCACATAGCCTGTAAAGATGGATACCAATTCAGAGTCCAGGACTCCAAATTTCTTCAGACGTCGAAGGGCAAAGAGCTTCCTATTGGCTGAAGTGAGCATATGGTTCACTTGACTATCCCACTTTAAGTTCTGTTGGATGGTGACCCCCAGGACTTTAACTGTTTCAGAGCTGTCTAGGGTGTTCTGATCAATGAGCAGAGCTGGCAGAGCAGGAGGGTTTCTCATATGGGTGACATGGACAACTTTACATTTCTTCGGGTTGAGTTTCATTTTGCGGTCTTTGACCCAGATGTCAAGGTCATTTAGGGTCTCTTGGAGACTACAGGGCTGCTGGGGTGTCCAAGACTGGCATCAAAGGCCTTTGCAAAATCAGTTGTAATTAGGGTGCAGACTGAGCCCGGCTTGTCACAGGTCTTGTAGGCAAAGTCCATCAAACTGACCAAGTAGTGTGTTGTGGAGCAATTCTGTCTGCTGCCAAACTGCATTGCGTCTAGGTCTGGTGCAATGTCACTCATGATCCAATTTGAAGCAAACTGTTCACATAACTTGGCCAGTTGGGCTGTTAGTGAAATTGGCCTCAGTTCATCAATATTTGGTGGAGAGGTTTTGGGGATAGGTACCACAATAGCCTCCTTCCACTGACTAGGGACCACCCCTTCAGTGAAGGACTGGTTAATATTTGGTGGAGAGGTTTTGGGGATAGGTACCACAATAGCCTCCTTCCACTGACTAGGGACCACCCCTTCAGTGAAGGACTGGTTAATAATATCACAGAAAGGGATGCTGATCTCACATGCAAACTCCTTCAGTAAGATTTGTGGAATCCCATCTGGCCCAGGGGATTTGTGGCAGTTGATGGTGGACAGTTTCCTATACACATCCCACACTGGTATAGTAGGCAATGGAAGTGATGGCAAAAAAGCAGGTAGAGCTGAGTAGTCAAGAGGTGGGAGGGATTGTGATACTCTTACAAATGTTGTGTTTATTGCATTAGCAATTGTCACAAAGTCATTGGGGTTGATCTCAGGGGCATTTATTCTATCTTCTTTCTTCACAGTTTTGTACATTGATTTAATTCTGTTATGCCAAATTCTTGGGGTGGCTTTATCCATGCCTTCCACTTTAGACTTGTAGAAGTGTTTCTTTGCTTTATGTATCTCTTTTTGTACCTTGTTTCTGTAGAACCTGACCAGGGCACTTGATTTCCCAGTCTTAAAAGTTTTCTGTCTCTGGTGGATCAAGTCTTTGATTTTGGGGGTGATCCATGGTTTATCCAAGTTATATAGTTTCACTGTCTTTGTTGGGAAGAGTCTATTTTTGGTAATATGGTATTATAGAAAGCATTTGTTTTTCCCTCAGTACTAACCGCTTCTTTCACTTCGTGCCATGGGTGTGAAGTAATCCACCTGCCAAATTCAGTCAAGCCAGACTCTTTTATAGGACGCACAACCCTTTTTGTGCACTCAGGGGAGGATCTAAGGCTTTGCTTTTGGGCGCCAGAGAACACAGTTGTGGTCATCGGAGCTGACGGGAGGGAGAATGTCAGGCTTCTCATGCGACGCCTTCATGTTGGTAATAATCATGTCAAGGATGGCTTCACCTCTGGTCTTGCTCTGAACGACCTGACAGAGATTGTTATCAAGGCAGATGTTATGCACTTTGAGGTGATTGAAATCCCCAAGGATTGCTAGTCCAATGTCTGGATACTTTGTATGGAGTAGGTCAAGTGAGGTAATTAAGTGTTCAATTAGCTCATCTTGATGTGGTGATTGTGGTGGAGAATACAATGCACAAACTGCAATGGCAGATATGTGTCGTTGGAGCTTCTGGGGTCTCACTCTTAGCCATAAGCATTCTAGATGGTCAGGCACACTGTTAAAGGTGAGAGGATATGTTGGGATGTTGTCCCTGATGTACAGTGCTACACCTCCACCATGACGAGTAGTTCGGCATTTGGAAAACAAGGTATAGCCATCAATGTCCAACATATCCAGAGGCATGTGGGGAGCAAACCAAGTTTCAGAGATTGCAGCCACATCTATATGATTTTTAGTCAAGATGGGCTGTAACTCATCAATTTTGTTCACAAGGGATCTGGGATTTGACATGAAGAAAGTTGGTAACATGGTGGGATTGGTTTGTCCATTGTAGACTGTCTTTACTCTGATTAGGTTTGATTGTGATTTGTCCATAGTTATCCAGGATTCAACCCGTGGTCTTATGTGGTCACATCTTCTATTATCTTCCAGAGGGTGTAAATAGGAGCGCCAGAACAGGGCCATTCAGTGCTGCTGAAACTGATAGGTGAACATGTTTGCTCAGATTGCTAGGGAGAACTGAAAAACCCTCCTTGAGGCTTATAGGTCCTACCTCTGCCCGAGAGATTTCCTCCGGGATGAAGAACTCCGAATGGCTTTTTTCCCCACCCCCCACCCCAATCCAGATCAACTCGTTTTCAAAGCTGATGTTGATGGGGTCGTTGTAGAGTTGAAGAGTCTCTTCACCCTGTACAAACCCATCCACCAGATTTTTCTGGGGGATGTGGTCAGGGCTGTGCCAACATGGGTGTTTTTGAAGAAACACATTCCGGTGGCAGATTACTCCAATGCTGTTTTGGATGAGTTCCGTCAGTGCCATGGGGTGAGAGTGGGCTTTATGGACGGAGGGTGGCACCTTATCGGTAGTTCCTGGCCATAAATCGAGGGTGTCCAACCAGTTTTTAAGTGCTTCAGTGGCCAAGAGATTGACCACTGATTTTTATACTGACGTTAAAGACCGGTTTAAGACGCTCATGATTGAGCTGAATGCCTTCGATAAGGCAAAGCCGACATTCCAACGCAACAACGTTGGCAACCTCACCAAAATGGCCATTTGCCCAGACGACCAGCAGTTCGTGCTGGCTTTGCTGGACAAAGCCATTTCCCAAACTCCCATCCCCATGGGCTGTATCGTCATGCTGACGGTGAGTCAGTTTGGGCAGAAGGACCGCTCGCCCCTTGACCTCGCCGACGTACTAGATGTTGAGGAGGTAAAGGCCATGTCAGTCCACCTGGCAATGTCCATTCGGACAAACCCAGTGGGCTCTTTGAGTTCCCCTACCCACCTGATGTGGTCCAGGTTAGGCCTGGAAAGAGTAACGGGACTCAGAGGGCACAATGTTTACGAACATGGCCTTCCATGAGGCTGCCAATTATCAATCCAATTTAGATAGTTTAGCGCTGGATCTAGGTCCTAAGGTGTATGGGATATTGGAACAGCTCCTGGAGGTCCCCAGACTGAATCATATTCAGTTCTATTGTGACTGCCCACACACTCACCAGACACCCTTCTATAAACATCCCGTGACGGCGGTGATCTGCTCGTGTGGGCTGTTGCACCCTGTCCAAAACCGGGCAATGGCAACACGTGCAGAGCAATACATGGTTCACTTTGAGGACCTGTACAGCAAGTCCGACATCTTGCTGCCGGCACGTGTAGAGGTGGTTCTGCTCTTTCAGGAGGAAAGGGGCATCCCAGAACTCCTCGAACCGGAGTCTGTTTTTCGAATGGAAGGATGCGGATGGCGAGGGGCTCCATACCGTAATCCAGAAGGTTGGGCAGTTCCTCTGTCATACCCTACGGGACATTCATTACAGGGGGGAGTTTTTTGGAGGGTATGAGACTGCCTGGAGGGACTTTCAAATCGAATTAGCTCTGGAGGAGTTTTTTCATGGCCAGCCTCGTTGCCACATGTCCCGTCTATACAGTGTCAGTTTGGGCACGGCCTCAACTCACATCAAGAGTTGTACCAAGACCCGGGGATTCTTGGGCCTTGCCAAATACTCTTCGGCCAGTGCGGGTCTGGAGCCTCCACCGCTGGAGACCTTCCTGTCCTTCGATACCCAGAGGAAAAGGGTGAAGAGGATCTTCCTCTTCTCCGACTCGCTGACCGGTTCCCCCGCAGTGGTTGGGCGGGAGTTGGTGGTCCTTCAGTTGAAGGATATATACAAGTCCAACACGCGCATACCATTGCATGACTTGAGGGCCCGCACAAAGCCCTACCTAGTGGTGGACTCTCTCCGGGTAGAGGCATTCGTGAAGGGGATTGTGGACCATGTCGGGAGTTTTAAGTTCCCATGTGTGTTCCAGCGGGCGAACGAGATGATCGCCGGGGCCGATCTGGATCTCACCCTGCTGCTGATTGAGGGACTGACAGCACTGAAGCTGAGGTGGTTCCCTGACATCATGTTTTATGAGGGCAGGCTACGACGGGTCACCTGGGATGGGCGGTCGTTCGTTGAACTGTTTGTCAACGATGGAGATCGTTTGACAACTTCCAACCTGTCACTCCAGAACAGTGTGATCGAGTTCATTGTCAGTCGGAATCTGGCTTTTGATACTGCCATGCAGAGGTACCGGGAGTGGGGGATGCCCTGGATCCCGGAAGTCCTGCAGTGCCTGTCCTTGAGGCTCCAGTTGCCATTGAATCCTCAGGATGAGGACAGGCAGCTGAAGCTCATGGCTTTTGTGAGCTGTATCGGCCTCATTCAAAACGGGACCTTTGTAGAGTTCGAAGGCCTGTTTCAACTCTACAAGAGTTGTCCAATGACAGTGAAGGGGTTGAGGGATGCCAGGGTGTTGGGGAACTTCTCCTTGCCCCACAACATCAAAGGGATGCAGCTCTACCAGCTGGGTCCTGGCATTTTCTTTAGGGTTGGTCCAGAGAGACAGGGCCCTGCAGTGCAAGTACAAGCCAACCCTCGAGAAGAGGAGGAAGAACCTCATGATGACACGGTGCAGTTGTTGCGGGACGAGGAGGCAGCGGTGCCTGGTAAATCGAGGGCAATGGTGTTGCCGGCCAACACCAGCAAGACTTGGTCCGCTCTTGAGCTAACTCTGGTGTCACTATCTGGGACTCCGAGGGAGGCGTACGCATTGTACGTGAAGAGCTGCCAGGTGAGGGGTATTCTCATTCGGAGCTTTAGGGCCTTCGAACAAAAGAGAATCAAGATGCTGCAGGGTTAGTTAGGGTTAGCGTTAGGGTTTTTTTTTTTCTTTTTATTTACAAGCATGTGTGTGTGAGACCTGATGATGGCAACCGTAAGTCGTGTTTTTTAGATAGGGTAGATTAGGGTTAGGTTGTATTTAGGGTTAGGGGTATAGGGATAAAACCTAGTGACGGCACCCCCCTGCCATCTCCCTGCCATGTTTTCATTGGCCAATATCTCCGGCCTCGAAGGTACTAGAGACTCAAAATGATAACCGGAAGTTGGTTAAAAACCGGAAATAAACTTTAAAAAGCCTGTATCTCGAGAACGGAAAGTCGTAGAAACAAAATTTCACTTCTGGTGTGTTCCTTGTGGTCGAATTATGTCTGACGGAGCACATCAGATTGAATGTAGCACCTTCCGTTCAAGAGTTATAATCAAAAAACAATTTCCCATTGAAACGAATGGGAAAAAATGAAAAATCTGAATTTTCCCCCAAGTATAACCCTAGTGTTGAGGCCAAAATCATCACCTGGAGAAAGTGTGTAGGAGTATGTTTCAGAGCATTTGGAGTCGATTGGTACACCTTTGTAGTGACACTTTTTTTTTTCCCAAACATTTTTTTTTTTATTGTTTGAGTTAGGGTTAGGTGTAGGGGAATGTGAACTTATATTGGCCATTGGCCATAGGTGCACTGGCCTAATGGCACCGCACACACCCAGGGAGTGTATGGGGTTGTGTTAGTGTTAAAGGAATACAAGATCAAATTAAAACTAGAGATAAGATATAACTTAGTATATGTGTAATAACAATATAATAACAATGTAATGACAATGTAATAACAAGATAATGTAATGACCATGTAATAACAATGTAATGACAATGTAATAACAATGTAATAAACATACAGTGACCATATCAAGGCTAAAAGCTTTTATAAGTGTGGGTAAATAAGACTATAAAAGAGATTTAGTAAAATAGTGTTAATAACAGTGAAAGCGGTCACTATATATCTAAAACATTGCTAAAAGGAATAAAAGTTAAAAAAATATTAATATTACACAGGACAAAGTAGGAAAAAAGACAAGAAATGTAAGAGAAATAAGAAGCCTAGAGTTGGGACCTAGAATAAGTGCTTTAGAGGAGGAGTAAGTGCTAAAAAGTGAGATAAGTGCTAAAATACATAAAGCAACAAGCAAGGTGAAAACAAGACAGGCAGGTGTAAGACAAAACCACAAACCACAAAATCAAGGACAAAAGGTTATTAAAGGGGAGGGGAAGGGGAAAGGACTAGGTTACCCAACCAGGCTAAAGTGGTAGAAAGAGGGGGGAGAGAGAAGAAAGTGAAGAAAAAGAAAAGGGGAAAAATAAAGAGGATATAAGACCTTGTATTCCATATGTGAGACATTTGTAAAAGAAAGAGACAGAGACAAGTAAAAATATCTTTATTAAGATTCATTAAGACCAAGTGGGACGTGAGTTTTTAGTTTATTAATCCAGATTCGTTCAGCTCTCTTCCTTTGTGCTTGTGTCCAGCCAGGATTGCTTTCAAGACCACAAATGTCAAGGTGGGAGATGTCATGAGTCTGAAAATGTGTTACTAAGTGTGTGTTAAGTATGTTTTTTGAAATGTTATGGAGGTGTTGCTTGAGTCTGGCCCGGATGGAGTTGCCTGTTTCACCGATGTAGTGCAAGTGACAGTTGTGACAAGTGATGATGTAAACTGCGTTGGTGGCATCAAGTGACAGAGGTTGGTTGGGTGCAGAGCAGTGTGAGTGAATGTTAGTGATAAAGTGATGAGGTTTAAAGTGAGAGTCAGCATGAGAGAGTGTGGAAGGGGGGCGTCTGGAGAATTTGGATGTGATAAGAAGGTCCTGTAGGTTTTTGTTTTTCCTAAGAGCAGAGATGACTCTGTAGGATTGAAAGGGGGGGTAAGTGGAGTGTAAGTTGGTAAAGTGTTGTTTGAGAGTGTGATGTAATTGTGTTGTGGTGTGTGAGTATGTGGTGATCAGTGGTACGACTGAGTGTGTGTGTGTGTGTCTGGAGTAGGAGTGTGTCCAGGCCTGGGGTTAGGGTCAGGGTTAAGGTTAGGGAGAGGGTTAAGGTTAAGGACAGTGTTAAGGTTAAGGTCAGGGTTGGGGTCAGGGTTATGGTTAGGGTCAGGGTTTGGTCCAGGGTTGGACGTGTGTTGAGGCCCAGGGTTGGAGGAAGGCCTGGGGTTAGGGTAAGTGGTAGTGGTCCTGAAGTCAGGATGTGGGAGAGGAGGGGGGGTGGGGACAGGCCTGGGTGTGTGGGAGGTGTTGGATGTAGGAGAGTGAGCGGGAGCAAGAAGAGCCAGTGTATCTGTTTTGATTTTGCGTAAAAATCTTTTGGAGTAGCCGCGTGTGCGGAGAGCAGAGAAGAGGGTGGCTATCGCTTCCTGGAGGTCACTGGGGAAAGTGCAAATGCGGTGGAAACGAATGATTTGGGACTTAATAATACCCCTGAAAGTGTGCTTTGGGTGATAACTGGATTTGTGTAATAATGCATGGGTGTCTGTAGGTTTGAAGTAAACTTTAGTGCTCAGGGATTTGTGTGTTGGGGAAGATGATGTCAGAAAGGTGGTGGTGTCTAAAAAGGTGATCGAATGTGGGTGTATTGTGGCTTTCAGTTTAATTGTAGGATGGTGCGTATTGAGTGTATGTACAAAGTCAGTAAATTGGTCAAGTGTATGGGTCCAGGCCCCAATGATGTCATCCAGGAAGCGATAGTAAAAGAGGGGCTGATGAGGGCATTTTGCTAGGGCTTCTTGCTCCCACTCACTCATGTATATGTTAGCGTAAGCAGGTGCAAATCTTTGGCCCATGGCAGTTCCATGTGTCTGTAGGTATGTATGATCATTAAACTGGAAATCATTATGGGTGAGACAGATTTCAATGAGTTTAAGGAGAATGTTATCGGGTCGTGTGGGATCTGGATATTTCAAGAATGTGTTCTGGATGGCTTGAATGCCTGCGGTGGTGTCGATGTTGGTGTATAAGCTGTCTACGTCAAGTGTGAAAAGATGAGTGTTAGGGGGAACTGCCATGGGCCAAATTCTGTTAATGTAGTCGTATGTGTCCTTAATGTAACTGGAATGTCTGGTGGAGAGAGGGTTTATGTGGTGATCAATGAAGATGGAGATGTTGTAAGAGGTGGAGTTACAGTCGGAAACTATGGGTCTTCCGGGAGGAACTTCAAAGGGAACCGTCCACGTTTCTGGTGGTTTGTGAATTTTGGGTAAGAGGTAGAAATAGCGGGGTCTGGGGTTGTCTGGGCCAATTAAGAAGTCAAATTGTTTTTTGTTTATGAAGTGGTCTAGATCAGTGTTTCTCAAACTATGGGCCGCGGACCGGTACCGGGCCGCGAGAAGATTACCATCGGGCCGCCGGCCGACCCTCTCTGCCGCCTTCAAGACGCACCATGCGGCCGCTGCCGCACCCGTTCTTCTCGGTCATATTGGCACGAGATATCTTCACACAGAAATAACAGGCATATCATATGAAACTGCATAACCTGACCTTTCTAATGGCGCTAGCCACTAGTTTCTACGACGAACGGTTCGCGAGATAATTAGCGTTGAAAATTACATACAGAAATAAAATGTCACACTCAGTTCTGCGTCATACAGATTCTTCTCTGTGAAATATCTCATGATTTCGGAACTGCCCTATGGCAAACTGCATATCAAAATAAACAGGAGATCCTACTGATTCCAATGGCATGTAGAATGTGTCTGTATAATTAGCGGTAATCACGAAAAATCCCTTTTTGAAATCACATTAAATTTCTGCCTTTTTTCATACCTCCCCATTTCCCCCACTTCAAAATAATGTGTTTTTCATAACAGAAGTTTTCAGACCCATGTTTATGATATGGCAGATGCTTGATATGCCATTTCAGGACCCAAAATGGCAATAGATTGAAATGTTATACGTAGGCCTACTACTAGTAATAATAATAGCCTAATAATAGTGATAAATTATCTATCTATCAGGCTTGTGCAAAATTCAGAATTGAATTGAGAATGACTCCTAAATTCCAATTCAATTCTAGGGTTTGAATTTAATTGAATTGAGGTCAAAAACAGGATGTAGAATTACAATTCAAATTTGAATTAAAGAAGAATTGAAATTCAAAGAAATTCATACATAATTTAAGGGTAGTGTTGAACAATTAAGTTTCACAAAATGTCAGATATGATCGCAACAAACACACAATTTATTGAAAACAGTAATCAATTACATTTCCAAAGTGACCTTCCCAAAACTGAATGCAGATTCAACACATTCTTCCTGTTATGTGACTGTGGAATTGTCTTGAATTGCCATGAATTGAATTCCACTTCCTGTCATTCCAATTCAAGTTAAAATTCAACTTCCTGTGGGGTGGGGCCAATTCGATTCCAATTCCAATTCATGAATTGAATTCTAAAATTCGGAATTGTGCACAAGCCTGCTATCTAAAGGCGTGCATGGTGGCGGGCGGTGGAAGTTGGGGGCATGGGCGGGTGTTCAGAGGGTGTGCAGACGCCTATGCAGGGCCTTGGAACACCAAGGCCTAACATCACAGGGCCCCAGAGCAAAGAAGTTTGAGAAACCCTGGTCTAGATAGAGGGAGTGAACTAGTGGGCGGAGTTTTGCTTGTGCAAGTGGTTGGAGTGACTGGGCTATGGAAGTGTAGTGAAGTGGGTTAGAAAGTTGCCTGTTGGCTTCTGTGAGATAGTGGTGAATGTCCATGATGACAATTTTGGAACCCTTGTCTGCAGGTTTAATGATGATATTTTTGTTGTTTTTGAGGTGGCTGATGGCTTGTTGCACAGCCGTGGATAGGTTAGAGGGGGTGAATCCAATTGGGTGAGAAAAGTGCCGGGAGAGGGAACGGAGATCTTGTTTGATTAACTGTTGAAGTTTGTCGTCCACCTGGGAACTTGGGGGTTCCCAGGTGGAAGGGAAGGTGAAGGGAGTGGGTGCATGGTGGGGAGTGTGTTGGAAGTGATCTACAAGTTTAAGGCGTCTATGGTACATGTGCAGGTCCCTTCGAAGTTCCTCCCGGAGATGAGTTGTGGGCTGCGGGATGAATGAGAGACCTTTTTCTAAAAGAGAAAGTTGAGGAGGTGTGGTGATAAAATGCTTGGAAAGATTCAGTAGAAGAGAGTGGTTATGAAGTGTAAGTGTAGTGTTTGATGTGGGTGGCAGTGTGTCCTGTGTTAAGGCTGGAGGGGGAATACATTTAGTTGTGTGCACCAAGAGTGGAGGATGTGGCGGGCTGTGGAGGGGGTCCAATGGATGTTGTCGTGTGTTGTCGTGAACTGTTCAGCAGGGATGGGGAGGAGGTGGTGGAAGTGTGTGAAAATGTGGTGATTGATGTTACTGAGGTTTTGCCTCTGGATGGGAGTGAGGTGAGGTGAAAAGTTGATAAGGGGGATGAAGAGGGAAGCAGAGGGGAAAACCTTCTTGGCAAGTTTGTGCATTTGTTGTAATTGTTTGTTTGTGGTAGCCTTGACATTGTGGTCTTTGTTGTTGGTACCCACCGACAGGACTACTGTGTGTGTAGAGTGTTGTGTAGGTGTTTTACCCAGGAGCTGACACATGTGGTAAACGGTCGCTCCTGGGTAACTGTCAATTTGTATGTCTGAGTGTGGGTGTGGGGGGATCCTGGCAAGGTTGGAATCTCCTATGAAGAGGATGGATTTCACCGGAGTGAGGGACCATTCTGCCAGTCTATTTGTGAACCATTTGTGATAAGTAGGGGCAAAGGAGGTGAGTGTGGGCCTGTGAGGACTATGTGTTTGTGTTACCATGGATTGGGGTGTTGTGGGGGGGTGAGAGTGTGGTACGTGAGCAGGAACATGCACTCCAGACAGTCTTGTCCCTCTGGATGTTGAGGGTTCAGCATTGGGAGTTGTAAGCTGGTTAGCTTTTTCATTTTCCCTGCTCATCATCACCCTTTTAGGTTTTGACTGTCCAGAGTGCGTCCTGCTCACAGGTGTGGGATCTGGGGAGGGAACAGATGGTGTTATTGTGTTTTGTGAATAGTGAGTGAGGTGTGCTGCAGGTGTGGTGGTGTTGGCCGTATGGGGTTGGAGGGGTTCTGGTTGGCTGTGGGCCGTGTGGTGTATTTGGGCTGGTGTGTTGTTAGTAGGATGTTGGGATGAGGTGTCTGTAGAGGTAGTGGCAGGAGTTGTGATTGTGTGGTGGGTGGGGGGTGGTGTGTTACCAGACGAGAGGTCTGAAGTGGAGAGGTGGAAGGTGATGTTGGGGAGATCAGTGTGTAGGATGGATGATAGGGGCCTGTTGGGTCTCAGTGGTGTAATGACAGGAGACCTGGGTGGGAGGGGTTGTGGTGGTGTGTGAGAAGTGTTGGTCCCTAGTTCCTGGTGAGGAGGGGGGGTGAGCTCTGTGTGTGTAGGGGAGGTGGGCTCTAGGAATGGGGGAAATTGAGTGAGGCTGTGGATGTCCAAGTGTGGGGGGGCAACTAGTGGTTGGGTGAAGGTAGGGGGGGCCCTAGGTGAGATGGGTAAGGTGACTGGGGCAGGAGGGTGGCTATGTGTAGTGGAGTTAGGGGAGGTGGGCTGGAGTGATTCTTGTAGTGTGTGCAAGATGTGTGGGGGAAGCCTGTTGGTGTATCGCTTCCGGGCCCAGCCGCTGGCTATCTGGAAGGATGTAGTGTTGAATGCAGTGTTGGTGGGTGTGAGCTGTGTAAGTTGTGTGGTGTAGTGGTCCATGAGTATGCGCATGTTGTTGTGCATCCAGTCAGTAGTGTTGTGGTCGATGTGCTGTCGTGTTTGGGGGGTGGGTACTGCGGGTTTGATGAATTGTGTCAGTTTATTGACTTGACGGGTCATGCCTGTTGGAAAGATGCCTGTATCTATGGCTCTGGAAATTATCAGTTTGTGGTGTGTAAGTTGAATGAGTTTAAAGTATAATTTAGCTTGTTGTCTAGTGTGGTGGTCTGGGGGTTGTGTGAGTGCTGGTGGTCTGTTGGATGTAGCCATATTGTATGTACGTGTAGCCATGTTGTGTGCAGTGTGAGTCCGATGAGGTGGGAAGGTCATGTATGGGAGTTTGGACATATTGAAAGTGCAAGAAAGAAAAATAAAAAATAAAAATGTGTGTATTGAGTATGTATCTGTGTGTGTGATTATTTGGGTGTGTGAAGTGAGAAATGTAGTGTGTGTAGGTTGTGGTTAGGAGAGGGAAAAGGGAAGGGGACAGCTGGCTAACGAGAAAAAGTACAGTACATTAACCAAATTAAAAACTAAGCAAACAACTAAAATGGATAAAAGCCCTTACCTCCGTCTGGAGTGGTCCCAGGTGTCCTGTTTAGATGTTGTTTGGCCGCTGTTCCGCTGTCTTCTGTGTAGCTTTAAATACAGAGAGTCTTGGAAAAAGGTGGTCAATGGTTTTTGGAAATGTTTGTAGCTTGTAGCTTAGCATCCAGTGTCCATGCGGTATCCAGGTTTTTGGTGAGGGCAATCCAGTTTGTGAAGTTTGCAATTTAAAAGGTCAATCTTTATTTCAAGTTTTTAAAATAAGAAGCTATTCCACTTCTTTAAAATGTTTTTAGAGCCAAATTGTAGTAAAATAGAAAGTACCGTATTTGTTCTCTATATCTCCTGACGTTTCGGGGGTAGACCCTGCTTCAGAGGAGTAAAGTGCCAAGTGCTGTCTGTCTGTATTTCAGTTAAGGGGAAGAGGAAGGGGAGGGTTGGGGTTTGTGTGGTGAATGTTTCTAATTGGTTCTAGTGTGTGTCAATATTAATGAGTGGTGTTAGGAAGATAGCAATTTGGTGATTCAAATAATGCACAAGATGGAAGCAGATCGTAGGGTATGTGGGAGATGTAGTCTATGGTCAGAAGAACAAGATCCACAAAGGGGAGAAAGGTATTCAATTTCAACATCCACTTGGGATAGTGGTCAGGGACCTGGGCTGCAAAGCCCTGGGTCACCGGTTCGAAACCCAGCAACGGGGAAGAAGATATTTTTTAGAGAAGAAAACAAGTCACAGTAATTTTCTTATGTGTAATTATAAGTAGAGAATAACAAGGAAAAATGGGGTAATGTGGAAGTTGTACAATGTTAGAGAAGGAAAAAAAAACAAAAGAGACAAAAGTGTCCCGGAGTCATGTCATTGAGAAAGCTCCGTGGTGTAGGGGATGGACACCTGCCCCATAATCTCGGCATCGCCGGTTCAAATCCCACTCAGGGTCTAATTTTTAAGTATCATTTTTCAAGGAGTGAGTTCAAAGGGAGCGTTCAGGAGAAGATAACCAGTTGTCCCCATGGGTGAATGGTGTGAGAACTGGGCTGGGAGACAGAGGGCCCGGGTTCAAGTCTGCTCTGCGGCTGGGCCGAGTGTATGGATGTGCCTGTCAGTGGGATTGTGCAATCCCGGCTAGGAAGAGGCCTACTGGAACTGGTAAAAGAAAGCTAGAAAGAAAAGTTAAAACGGGAAGGAAAGTTAAAAGGAGGGTGTGGCAGTGCCAATGGCTCTGGCTAGGTTAGGTGTAGGGGAATGTGAACTTATATTGGCCATTGGCCATAGGTGCACTGGCCTAATGGCACCGCACACACCCAGGGAGTGTATGGGGTTGTGTTAGTGTTAAAGGAATACAAGATCAAATTAAAACTAGAGATTATAAGATATAACTTAGTATATGTGTAGGGTTAGGGTTAGGGTTAGGATTTGTGAAGGGGAGGATGGACCTCAATGAAGTCCATCCTGGTGCATTGGCGCAGACATCACTTTATCTAAGTGCATTGTAGTAGAAATATTTTATCATTTACTTTAAACATGAACATCAGCTTCTGTTCACGCCAAAACTTGTCAACCAACTAACCATGTGACCTTTTGAACATATGTTGATGATGCAACCTTGTGACCGTGTGACTGATCATTGTTGATGAGGCCTTTCTTCTTGATTCAAGCCTTTAAATGCAGAGAGAACACACTTATCGGGAGGCCCAGTAGGCCACTGCCCTAAGCAGTGTGCTGACGCTGGGTCTCCGGCCGTAGTCTTGAACTGTTGTTAGCTAATAAATGTCCAAAAAATTACCATGCTTTATAATCTCTGAAACTGTCTTTGTCTGCTTGATACTTAATTTTCTTACGTCAGCATCATATTTTCCATGGGAACTCCTATTGACTGTAAATAAAAAGATGCATTATGATGTGAAGGTTGAGGTTAGGGTAAGTTTATGGGTGAGGTTAGGTTTAGGTTTAGGAATTAAAGGAGGAAAAAGGATCGAGGAGGGGGTAAAGGTTAAGGTTAGGGTTAGGGTTAGGGTTAGGGGTTAGGAGGTTAGGGTTTAAAATGTAGTTTGTTATTTAAAAGGTTAATTAAAAGGTGCACTGGCCTGCTGTTATTGCCACCCTTATCCCATTAAAACCAAGGAGTTGAAAGTTTATTTAAAAGTAATGTAAAAGATGTTTAAAAGAGAGGGCAGAAAGGACACAGGTAAAAGTGAAAAACACAGGTGGTAGGCGTTGTTTAAATTAATTTAATTTTTCATTTAATCCCGTAGGATAGAGTGTTTTTAATTTTAAAATCCATATTTTTTCCGCCCTCTTTCTCTGCAGACAGGTCCATTCTGGGTTCCCTTCAAGGCCACAGACCCTCAGGTGTGAAATGTGGTGAGTTTGGAAGTGTGCGACAAGGTAAGTGTTGAGTGCATTTTTGTGTATGTAGTGTAGATGTTGTTTTAGGCGTGTGCGTAAGGTATGTCCAGTTTCCCCAATGTAAATCATGTGACAGGAAGTGCAGGTGATGGCGTAAACTAAATTGGGGGTGTCTAAATCCAGGGGGTTGGTGGGTGCAGAGCAATGGCTATGGATGTTTGTGATGAATAAGTGGGGAGTGAAATGAATGTTTTCCTTGGGGGGTGGAGGTTGAAGGTGACGGGTGAAAGTGGTGCGGATGAGGAGGTCCTTTAAGTTTTTATTGCGTCTGTATGCGGAGATGAGGGTTAGGTTAGGGGAAAATGCTCCAGCTACAGAAAGTAGCCGGAATGCACTGGCACACAAATCTGAGGACAGCCTCGAAGTGGTCAGGTAAGTGTACCTTTTATTTCTCTCTAATATGGATGCTCTGTCACTCTCCTTTTGCAGGTGGCCGAAGGGGCAGATCTCCAAGCGGATCTCAGACAAAGGAGGTGAGTATCTGGGTTTATACTCTAATTCAGTAACCCAGGGAGAGGGTTAAGGTTAGGGAAAGGTATGGGTATGGGTTAAGGTAAGGGTTAAGGTTAGGGTAAGGGTTAAGGTTAGGGTTAGATGTTAATAACCCAAGGGTTGGGGTAAGGGTTAAGTTTAGGGTAAGGGTTAGATGAACTACAGTACAACCCTAGTCCTCAGACATCCCTTGATACTGGTGACACCGGATATACGGTAAGTATATGTTATTTTATATTAAAGGTTAAAAATGGTTTCCCTGTGTGTATATTAAAATGTTTTTTTCTCTCTTTTATACAGGTGACCATCCTAGATCTCTCCTGCGTCTGCAATCCTGTATGTATCATATATGCAACCCTCTTGCAGGAGAAACCTATTCAGGCCACCTGTATATTCCTGTATGAATTCTCTCTATTTTTCTAAAGCTTATGGTTGAGACCATTCGGATAAATTGTATTCAATTTCTTGATCCAGTGTCTCTCCCTAGCTAGTCTCTGGCCTTCAGACCAATGCGACCCTGCTTCAAGACCCATGATAGACAAATTGTTACTCCCATGCAGTCTGAAGTGTTCATAGAGGTGGGTTGCTTTCACAGTATTGTTAATTGAATAGATATGCTGTTTTAGCCTTTCCAATAGGCTATTTTTGGTTTGACCAATATATAACCTATTGCATGTCTTGCATTCAATACAATAAACCAGATTTACTGTCCTCATCTCCAGACCATCAGAGACAGGTGAACCCAGGTGAGTAGCTTGATTCAAAATAAATTTAACTGTTTTAAATTGTTGACTGTATTTGTCTCTTTTAGATGCTCTGCCCAAAGAAGCATTGACCAAAACATCTTTGAGGTTTTTGTTCCTCCGGAAAGCTGAAATAATTTTAAAATCTTGTAGCGGAACACATGAATCCTGCAACCTATGAAAATGTGTCTTCATCTTAGAGTTCAGAGCCTGGGAAGTGGGAGAGAAGACTGACACAAAAGGGACCAGATTTTTCTCTCTGACTGTGCCGTTCTCTCTTTTAGGGTTCAACTCATTTCCACAAAGTCGTTGGGTCTCGCCTTTAATGTCCCTAAGGAAGGTTCTGCTGTATCCCCTCAATTTGAGGGCTCGGAACAGGGTCTTGGTCGCCGACTCGACGTCCTAGGGTTAGGAGGTTAGGGTTTAAAATGTAGTTTGTTATTTAAAAGGTTAATTAAAAGGTGCACTGGCCTGCTGTTATTGCCACCCTTATCCCATTAAAACCAAGGAGTTGAAAGTTTATTTAAAAGTAATGTAAAAGATGTTTAAAAGAGAGGGCAGAAAGGACACAGGTAAAAGTGAAAAACACAGGTGGTAGGCGTTGTTTAAATTAATTTAATTTTTCATTTAATCCCGTAGGATAGAGTGTTTTTAATTTTAAAATCCATATTTTTTCCGCCCTCTTTCTCTGCAGACAGGTCCAGCCTGGGTTCCCTTCAAGGCCACAGACCCTCAGGTGTGAAATGTGGTGAGTTTGGAAGTGTGCGACAAGGTAAGTGTTGAGTGCATTTTTGTGTATGTAGTGTAGATGTTGTTTTAGGCGTGTGCGTAAGGTATGTCCAGTTTCCCCAATGTAAATCATGTGACAGGAAGTGCAGGTGATGGCGTAAACTAAATTGGGGGTGTCTAAATCCAGGGGGTTGGTGGGTGCAGAGCAATGGCTATGGATGTTTGTGATGAATAAGTGGGGAGTGAAATGAATGTTTTCCTTGGGGGGTGGAGGTTGAAGGTGACGGGTGAAAGTGGTGCGGATGAGGAGGTCCTTTAAGTTTTTATTGCGTCTGTATGCGGAGATGAGTGCGTGGTGTTGGAAGGTGGGGTGTGATGATTGATAGTCAGTATAATGTTGTTTCAGTGTGTGGTGTAGGTGTTGGATGCCGTGTGAGTAGGTGCTGATGAGGGGCAGGACATGGGAGGGGTTAAGGTTAGGATTAGGGTTTGGGTTGGGGTCAGGGTGAGGGTTGGGACCAGAGTGAGGGTTGTGGTTAGGAATTGGGTAAGGGTTAAGGTTAGGGCTAGTGTTTGGGTTGGGGTTGGGATTAGGGAGCGGGTTGGGATCAGGGTTAAGGTTAGGAGTAGTGTTTGGGTTAAGGTTAGGGATGGGGACAGGTGTGGGGGTAGACAGTGAGGTGTTGGGAGTACATGAGTGAGCAGGAGCGAGGCCAGCCAGGGTGTTTGTTTTTATTGTACGGAGGAATCTTTTGGAGTAGTGCCTCTTAAGGAGGGCTTTGAACAGGATGTTTATTGCTTGGTGGAGGTCTGTGGAGAAGGAGCAAATGCGATGAAAACGGATAATTTGTGATTTAACAATGGATCTAAAGGTGTGTTTCGGATGGTGACTGTGCTTGTGCAGCAGTGAGTGAGTGTCTGTGGGTTTGAAATAAACTTTAGAACTAAAAGTGTTTTCTGTGGGTGAGATGGGTGTGAAGAAGATGGTGGTATCTAAAAAGTGAATTTGGTGTGGGTCTATAGTGGCTTTAAGTGAAATAGATGGGTGATGTGCATTAAGAATATCTAAAAAAGTGTCGAATTCGTGAAGGGGGTGTGGCCAAGCTCCAATGATGTCATCTAAGAAACGGAAATAAAATGTGGGTTGAAGGGGGCATTTGGCAAGGGCGGCCTGCTCCCAGTCACTCATGTAGATGTTGGCGTAGGAAGGTGCAAAGCGTTGACCCATGGCAGTACCGTGTATTTGAAGATAGAGTTTATTGTCAGAATTAAAATCGTTGTGTGTGAGACAGGTTTCTAAGAGTTCTAACAGGATGGAGTCGGGTCTGAGGGGGTCCGGATATTTAAGAAATGTGTTTTGAACTGCTTGAAGGCCTGATGGAGTATTTATGTTTGTGTAAAGACTGTCAACATCTAAAGTAAAAAGATAGGTGTGATGGGGGACTACCATGGGTCGCAGCCGGGTGAGGAAGTGGTATGTATCCTTGAGGTAGGAGGGATGTCTGTTGGAAAGGGGGTTAAGGTAGGAGTCAATGTAAATGGAAATGTTATATGTTGTGCTGTTGCAGTCTGAGACAATGGGTCGACCAGGAGGAACTTGAGAGGGAACCGTCCAAGTGTGAGGGGGTTTGTGAATTTTGGGGAGGAGATAGAACTGTCGTGGTCGAGGGTGATCTGGTCCTTGTAGAAAAATGCTTTGTTTATGGTTGATAAATTTGCGTTGGTAGAGGGTGGTGACTAACCGGCGGACAATGGCTTGTGCTGCGGGTTGGGTGGATCGTGTAATTGGTGTATAAAATTGGGTGTTATTGAGTTGTCTGTGTGCTTCAGTGAGGTAGTGCTGGGTGTCCATGATTACAATTTTGGACCCCTTGTCCGCCGGTTTGATGACTATAAATTTATTATTTGTGAGTTGTGAAATGGCTTGTTTTTCTGCTGGCGTAATGTTACTGGTAGGTGGGGGAGGGGGGTGTAAGAGAAAGTATCTAAGTGCCTGTCTATCCTTGTGCATGTGTCTAACTAAGTCCTTATCTAATTGTGAGGGAGGGGGTTCCCAATTGGAGGGGAGAGTGAATGGAGTGGGAGTGTAGGTGTCGTCTGAAGAGAAGTGATTTATCAACTTCAGACGGCGGTGATACTGGTGAAGGTCCCTCTGAAGTTCCTCCTGGTCGACGCGCGTGTTATGTGGAATGAAGGTGAGCCCCCTTTCCAACAGGGAGCGCTGTGGGGAAGTGGGTTGGAAGAGGGTGGACAGGTTCATGATTAAATCATGATGGGAAGGAGGAGGGGGGGTAGGAGGGTTAGGGTTTGGGAGGTCCAAGGGTAAGGGTTGGGTCAATGAAAATGGAGGTAGTTGCACCAATGTGTAAATATGGTGTGTGCTGTGTGGTTTGTCCAGTGTATGTTATCCTTTGCGGTGTGAAATGTATGTGAGGGGATAGTAGGAATGTGGGGGAAGTGACATGCAATGTATTCGTTGACGTAGGTGAGGTTGTTTTTGTGCTGTGTCAAAAGGTGAGGTGAAAAATTAAGCAGTGGGAAGTGTATGACTGCATCAGGGAAAACTGTAGAAGCATGTTTGTAAAGTATGAGTAATTGTTTTGTAGTGGTTTTCCGAGGGTCGTGGTGCTTGTTGTTCAGGCCCACCGACAAGACCACCGACTTCACTTGGGGGAAGGGGGTGGGGAGAAGCTTTTGCAGCATTCTGCAAAAGTGGTGTGTGGTGGCTCCGGGGTAACTGTCGATTTGTATGTCAGGATGGATGAAGGAGGGGATCCGGTTGAGGTTTGAATCCCCCAGGAAAACTAGTGGTTTGTGAATTTGAATGGTCCATTCGTCCAGTTTGTTCTTACTGTAGCTGTGGTAAGTGGGATGAAATGTGCGTGTGTTGGGTGGTGTGGGTTGTGAGGGAAGGGTTGGGAGAGAGTGAAGTGTGGTGGGGAGTGAGGTGGGTGGCTCCAGCACATCCACAGCGTTTGTTGGAGAGGGCTCAGAGGCGGTTACGGCAAGTTGGTTGACTTGGTTTGTCCGCTCATTCGTCATGGCCCTCTCCGGCTGTGGAGATGCTGGAGACACCCTCTCTTCTGGTAGTTCCTGTGGGGATAAGGAAATGGTGTTATCTGTGTCGTGGACTACCAGATGTGAAATTGTGTGTGTGTTGGTGTGTAAAAGTGACCGTGTAGTAGTGGGGGGAGTGTTGGTGTCAGGTTGGCTGTGTAATGTATGGTGGAATTGTGCTTGTGTTCTAGTGCGTGGGCGTGGTTGTGGGCGTTGGGGTAGTGGTTGTGTACTGGTAGTGTTGTGAGATGTAGGTGACTGTTTGCATGTATGTGGAGTGTGGTGTGTGTGTGGTGGAGTGGCCGTGGGTGCGAGTGTTTGGGTTTGTGTAGAGTGTGTGAGGACTGGTGCTGGGCTAGTGGAGTGTGTTGAAGCTAGTGTATGTCTAGTTGGGGGGGTGGGGGGTGTGTTTTCAGTGCTATGTGTTGTATTGGTATCTAGTGTCTGTACTACTGTATCTTGGGGTGGACTTGAGTCTGGTGTTGGTGTAGTGTGAGTGCGTGGTGTGGGAACAGGAGCGGTGGTGGGAGGGGGGGTGGTGTGGGGGAGTGTATGAGCTATTGCGTCGTCAGTGGTGTGTGGTGGTGTGGTGGAGGAAGCTAGTGGTGGAAACTCTTGTGTGCATGTTATAGTGGGTGTGGTGTTGGGAGAGAGAGGGGTGGTGGATGGAATGGTAATGTTGTGGGGGTTGAGGGCTAGGTGGGCTGTGGGGAGAGTGGAGTCGGTGAGTCTCTTCTGGTAGCGCTTCCTAGCCCAGCCACTGGCTATTTGGAATGCTGTGTTGTTAAAAGGTGTTGTGGATGTAGTGAAGGCTAAGAACTGTGAAGTGTAGTGTTGGTGTAGGATCTCCATGTTCTGAGTCATCCATTGTGTAGTGTTGTCCCGTATGTGTTCAAGTGTCTGTGGTGTGGGGGCAGCTGGTTTAATAAATTCAGTGAGTTTAGTGACTTGTTTGTGCATGCCCGTGGGGAAGGTGTGTGTGTTGAGGGCTGTTTGTGTGATGTGTTTGTGATGTGTGACCTGAATGAGTTTGAAGTAGTGTTTGGCTAGCTGGCGGGTGAGTGGGTCCGGTTCTGTCCTTAAAGTGTTAGTGTATTTGTCAGGTGATGGAATGGGGTGTGTGCGTGTCTGGGTGCGTGTATGTGTGAGAGGGGGTCTGTTGGATGCCAAAATGGATGCATATGTATGTGTATGTGTGGGCCTAGAATAACTATGTGTGTTGGTGTATCTAGTGTTAGGTGGGGGTGTGGGTAGGAGTGGACGTGTGTGGGGATGTCTAAATGTAGTGCGTGTTGTGTGAGGAAGTAAGGGTGGGGGTTGTGTGCGGGGCAGTAAAGGTGGTGGTTGTGTGCGGGGGAATAAAGGTGGTGGTTGTGTGCGGGGAATTAAAGGTGGTGGTTGTGTGCGGGCAGGTGGGGGTGGGCGTCTGGACGGGGGGGCCCTATGTGTGAGTCTATCTAAGTGTTTGGGAGGGGCAGTGGTGGTAGGCATGGTGTGTCAAGGTGTTTCAGGTGGATGGATGACTCAGAGGGGGAAGGAGATCCAGTGAAGATAAAAGGAAATAAAAACAAAAAAATAAAAAAATAAAAAAATAAAAAACACTGTAAAGCACTATAAAAGGTCGGCCTGAAGGGAAAACAAAGTGGGAAGTGTTGTGAAATGTTGTGTTGTGAATGTAATTGTAGGAATGAAGTATTAGGTGTGTAAGTGTAGGGACAAATAAAAGAATGTAAAGTACAAAATTAAAGCAGCGTGTGTAGGTTGTGTAGGGAAGGGGCAAGACAAGTGGGACAGATAAAATAAAATAAGTTATAAAGGGCAGAGTGTGTGTATAAGTGCAAGGGGACAAACAAAATGGTAGTGGTAGGACTATGTGAGGTGTATTGTGTTAAAAGGGGACTAGGGGTCAAACCAAAATTAACTCAAATAGGTAGGTGTAAGGGTTAAGGTAAGGATAAGGTAGGATGTGGGGCAAAGAAAACTAAAGTGGACAACTAGTGAATGGGAAAATAAGGGGGGTACAGGGTAGAGAAGGCTGAAAACTAGGGATCTAAAATGTGGGGGGAAGAGCTAAAATGTACTTACAAAAGAATCAAAACAGGCTTAAACAAGTTAAAAGGTGGAAAGCTGTGGTGAAGTCTTACCTCTGTTTTACGGTAGTCCAGGTGTAGGGGGCTCACTTTAGGTGGTATTTAAGTGAGCCCCAGAGTCCAGTTTTAAACTTTATTGCACAGCCAGTGAGTTGTGTAAAGTTTGCATAGTCCGTTGAAGTTATGGAAGAGGGTGAAGTTGATGATCCTTGTTGAAAGTCCAGGTCTTGATGTGGTTAAAATTGTCCTTGTGATGAGGGGAAATCTCCACAGCTTTCAGTTTAAAATTTAGAACTTTATTGTTAAAAGGCCAAAAGGCTTGCTAAAACTTATAAAATCAATTAAAAGTTTAGCCAGTGTTGAGTCTTTGGTAAAAGGTTTTAAAAAGCCGACGTTTCGTAGCTATGCTACTTCTTCAGAGGTCCTAGTAAAATTTAGGAGGATAGGACAAGCTGGGGAAAGCATATTAGGGACTAAAGGAAAAGGAGAGAAAAGAGAAGAAAAAGGGGGGGTAATAACAGAAATAACATAGTAATAACATAGTAATAATATAGTAATATAGTAATAGCATGGCAATTTAATATGAAATAAGTATGTATATGTATAAGAGACAGAACCTGATCACAAGGAAAAGAGATAACTTTATTAGTAAAAGGAAAAAAGTAAAGAACTTAATTGAGGCCTAGAGGGAAAAAGGTGTTAAGTTTATTAATCCAGCTCTGCTCTGCCCGTTGTCTTTGTGCCCGGGTCCAGCCAGGGTTGCTCTCGAGACCACAAATGCCAAGGTGTGCAGTGCTGTGTTGCTGGAAGTGTGCGACTATGTGAGTGGGGCGTGAATTCTTTGAAATGGTGTACAGGTGCTGTGTGAGTCTGGTCTTGATGGAATGACCAGTTTCTCCGATGTATTGCAAGTGACAATGAGTGCATGTAATGATGTAAACAGCATTTGTGGTGTCTAGTGTAAGTGGTGTGTTGGGAGAAGAAAGGTGTGAGTGAATGTTGGTGATGAAGTGTTGTGGCTTAAAGAAGGGGTCCTGTGGTGAAGGCTTAGGTGGGGGCTTCCGGGAGAACCGTGATGTAATAAGGAGATCCTGTAGATTTTTATTTTTCCGGAAAGCTGAGATGTGTCTGTGGTGTTGGAAAGGGGTGTAGGAAGATTGAAAGTGAGAGAAGTGTTGTTTAAAAGTGTGGTGTAGTTGTGTTGTGGGCCGTGAATAAGTGCTGACTAGTGGAATAAAAGGTGTAGGATTAGGGTTGGGGTCGGGAGTGGGGTTGGGGGGGGCTGTAATGTTGGGTGGGGAATCAGAGCGAGTGGGAGCAAGAAGGGTCAAGGTGTCAGTTTTGATTTTCCTAAGAAATCTCTTTGAGTAGCCACGGGGGCGTAATGCTTTAAAGAGGATTTCTATCGCTTCCTGGAGGTCTGTGGGGAAGGTGCAAATGCGATTGAAGCGGATGATCTGTGATTTGATGATGCCTCGGAATGTGTGTTTGGGGTGGTAGCTTGTTTTGTGTAAGAGTGCGTGTGTGTCAGTGGGTTTGAAGTAGACTTTAGTACTGAGGGAGCTATGTGTTGAAGTGGATGGTGTTAGAAAGAGTATGGTATCTAGAAAATTAACAGAATGAGCATCGATTGTGGCTTTCAGTTTAATTGTTGTGTGGTGTGTGTTGAGTGTGTGCACAAAGTCAGAAAATTGTTCAAGTGTGTGGGTCCAGGCGCCGATGATATCATCCAGGAAGCGATAGAAAAAGAGTGGTTTTAGGGGGCATTTAGCTAAGGCTTCTTGCTCCCACTCGCTCATGAATATGTTCGCGTATGCAGGGGCAAATCTCTGGCCCATGGCAGTTCCATGGATTTGTAAGAACAGTTTGTCATCAAATTCAAAGTCGTTGCATGTTAAACAGATTTCCAGGAGTTGTAATAGAATATTGTCCGGTCGCGTGGGGTCTGGAAATTGATTGAATTTGTGCTGTACTGCTTGTAAACCTGTGGCTGTGTCAATGTTGGTGTAAAGGCTTTCGACATCGATGGTAAACAGGTAAGTGTGGTTGGGAACTGCCATGGGCCGAAGCTTGTGTATGAAATCATAAGTGTCCTGTATGTAAGTGGGGTGTTTGGTGGAAAGGGGATTAAGGAAGTGATCGATAAAGAAGGAAATGTTGTAGGTAGTGGAGCTGCAATCAGAGACTATAGGTCTACCAGGAGGGACTACAAAGGGGACTGTCCATGCCTCCGGGGGTTTGTGGATTTTTGGAAGAAGGTAGAAGGCTCGGGGTCTGGGTTGGTCTGGTCCTATGAGAAAATCGAATTGTTTTTTGGAGATATAGTGGTTTGTGTAGAGGGAGAGGACCAGATCACGAATCTTTAACTGTGCTGAGGGTTGGAGGGATTGGGTGATGGGTGAATAATGGAGAGGGTTGGAGAGCTGCCTGTTGGCTTCTATGAGGTATTGGTGGGTATCTAGTATGACAATTTTGGAACCTTTATCGGCTGGTTTGATTATGATAATGGGATTGTGATTGAGTTGAGATATGGCTCTTTTTTCTTCTGGGGAGATGTTGAGATGACTGGAGTCAAATGGGCGGGAAAGATAAGTGGCGAGTGAATGGAGGTCTTGTCTGATCAGTGTGCGTAGTTTGATATCAACCTGGGAGGATGCTGGTTCCCAGGTTGACGGGAGGGTGAATGGAATGGGGTCACGGTGGGGTTTGTATTTAAAATTATCCTGTATTTTCAGTCGTCTGTGATAGGCATGGACATCCCCTCGCAGTCCCTCCCGGTCCTGGCTGGTGGGTGTTGGGATGAAGGATAGACCTTTTTCTAAGAGGGAGCTCTGTGCAGGAGTGAGGATGAAGGACTTGGAAAGGTTGAGGATAAGGGACTCAGTGTGAAGTGAAGTGTGATCAAGGGTGTGTGAGGGTGTGTCCTGATCTAAGGTCTGGGGCAGGGTAAATTTAGTTGGGAGCACCAGAAGTGAAGGATTTTAGAAGCAACTTCTGGGGGCCAGTGGATGTTGTCAGGCAAGGTGGAAAATTGATCCCCTGGGAGTGGTTGGAGGTGTGGGAAATGGGTGGTGATGTATGTGTTGATCTCAGTGAGATTGTATTTGTAATGTGGGTGAATGGAGTGGGAAAAGTTGATGAGAGGAAGGAAAATGTTTGCATTGGGAAAGACCTTAGTTGCCACTTTAAACATTCTGAAAAGTTGTTTATTGGTGGTGGCCTTGGCATTGTGTTCTCTGTTGTTTGTTCCCACCGACAGGACCAACAGCTCAACGGCTTCTTGTGGAGAAGTTTTTTCCATTAAGCGGATCATATGGTTGACTGTGGCACCTGGGTAGCTGTCTATTTGTATGTTAGAGTATGGGTGAGGGGGAATGCGGTTCAAATTTGAATCCCCTATGAAGAGGATGGGTTTGGTGGGTGTGATGTGCCAGTCAGATAGTCTATTGCTAGACCATTTGTGGTACGTGGGAGAGAAGAGTGGAAGAGAGATAAGGGGGACTATGGGGGTCCTAAGAAGGGGGGGCCTAGGGGATAGGAGTGGTGTGGGTGGGTGTATAGGTGGAGGTGCATGGGATGGGGTGGGAGCCCTGGACAGTCCTACACCAGTGGAGGTGGAGGGCTCAGCATTGGGTTGTTTAGGCTGGTTAGCTTTTTGCTTCCCTTTGCTCATCATCACCCTTGGTGTTTTGGACTGTCCTGGGTTTGCCCTTCCCACTTGGGTGGAACCTGGGGGTAAGAGACATGGTGTTATCTCCTGTGGAGCCAGGTGGGTTACAAGGTGGGGGGTCTGGGTGGTGTTAGTGTAGGTTGTGTTGGGAGGTGAGGTGATAATGGGCTGGCTATTGTGAGTGTGAGTGACAATGGCTGTTGTCTGTGTGGTGGGTCTCCTCTTAGGTGGTGTAAGGGTAGGGGAGAGGGTGGCAGGAACTAGTGGGGTTGTGTTGGTAAGGAGAGCCCTTGTAGAGTTAAGACTCTGGGAAGGGGCAGATGTAAGTGTGGTGGATGAGGAGGTTGGGAGGGTGTTAGTGAGAGGGGCGTTTGTGGGTGTAGGATTAGTGGGGGAGTGTGTGGTGTGGTGTTGTGTGTTTTGGGTGCTGTCTGTGGTAATAGGTGGGTGTTGTTGGTCTTCTGTATCTGAAAGTGTATCTGTGAGGTCAGGGGCAAGAATGGTGAAGGTAACCTTCTGTAAGTCAATGTATGTGGTATGTAGAGGGATGGGTGGGAAAGTAGTGAGTGTATGATTTGTGACAACTCCCAAGTCCTGGTTAGGAGGGGGAGGGGGGGCACTAGTGGAGGGGGAAGGGGGGGCTGGTGGGGCTCCCATGTCCTGGTTAGGAGGGGGAGTGGGCGTAGTAGTGGATGGGGGCAGGAGGGTTCCCAAATCCTGGTTAGGAGAGGGAGGGGGGGCACTAGTGGAAGGGGTAGGGGGGTCTCCCATGTCCTGGTTAGGAGGGGGAGGGGGGGCACTAGTGGATGGGGGCAGGGGGGCTCCCAAGTCCTGGTTAGGAAAGGGAGGGGGGGCACTAGTGGAAGGGGTAGAAGGGGCTGGGGGGGCTCCCATATCCTGGTTAGGAGAGGGAGTGGGGGCAGTATTGGATGGGGGCAGGGGGGCTCCCATGTCCTGGTTAGGAGGGGGAGTGGGGACAGTAGTGGATGGGGGAAGGGGGGCTACCAAGACCTGGGTAGGAGGGGGGTTAGGGGCCCTAGTACAAGGTGGCAGGGGAGGAAATTCAGTGAGATAAGAGGGATCAGAAAAGTGAGTGGGTGTAGGAGGGTCCCTAGGAGTGGGGATGGTGTGGAGTGTGGTGTTGTGTGTTGGGGTAGTGTGGGGTGATGACTGGGGGTCAAGAAGCCGTTGAACTGTCTGTAAGGTGGTAGGTGACAGTCGAGTGTGGTACCTCTTTCTAGCCCAGCCGCTGGCAATCTGGAGTGCCAATGTGTTGAGGGGGGAGTGGGTGGATGTCAGTTGTGCAAGTTGTGTGTTGTAGTGGTCGTGAAGTATTTCCATGTTGCGTTGCATCCAATCTGTAGTGTTCTGGGTGAGAAGTGAACGTGTATGTGGAGTGGGTAGTGCTGGCTTAATAAACTGTGTAAGTTTAGTCACCTGTCTGCACATACCCAAGGGAAAGTGGCCTGTCTGCAGTGCACTTGAGATTATGTGTTGGTGGTGGGTGATTTGAATCAGTTTAAAGTAGTGTTTGGATAGCTGTCGGGTGAGGGGATCTGGTGGTTGTGTGAGGAAACGTGTGTAGGGTCTATTGGCCGTGGACATGTTTGTATGTACAAGTAGTGAGTGTATGTACGAGTAGTGAGTGAGTGAGTGAGTGAAAATGAATGCAGGGGCTGGGGCTAGGGGTTGGGGCAAGGCGATGGAATGGCCAGGGACTAGGAGTGTGTGATGTAGAAGAGGCAAAAGGATAGAAAGTAAAAAATAAAAAATAAAGAGATATGTTGTGGGTGCTAGTGTGTTGGGGGGAGAGGGGGGAATGGGGACAGCTGGCTAGAAAGAAGCAAAACGGTAAAGCAAATACTTACAAGATTTAACATTAATACACAAAACACTGAATAAGAAAGCCCTTACCTGTGGTGTGGAAGCAGGCAAGCATACCTCCAGTTTTGGAAATGTTCACAGAAATGTTCCAGGTGGTGTTGCTTTGAAGTTTGTATCCAAGGTGATAAAAGTTGTAATCCGATTTTATGGAAAAGAGTAGACAATCTTGGCAGCATTGAGCATTGCAAACAGTTCAGCTTTGCAAACAATTCAGCTAAGCGCTATTAGCATGCTAGCAGTTCAGCTTTGCAAACAATTCAGCTAAGCGCTATTAGCATGCTAGTCCATGTGGTCGGTGAAATGGGAAGGGTAATCTTGCAACAGTGTTTGTGAAATTTAAAAGCCCAAATTTTACTTCAAGTAGTTTAAAAGTCCAATTAGAGCAAATAGTAAGTAGAAAAGTGCATAGATACCGTGTTGCTTCTTGTGAAAAACTCCTGACGTTTCGGACATCTAGTCCTGCATCAGAGGAGGACGTAATGCCAAAGTGCTGGTGTGTTTGGTATTTCAGTTAGAAATGAGGGGTGGGGAAGGGAAGAGGAAGGGGTTTGTTTCTGGAAGGAGGGTTTATGATTGGGTATAATGTAAGTCAGTCTAAATGAAGATGTGTGGGCATCTGTGATTGGAGTGTTTGAATGGAGTCTCAAAATGGAGTAGGACAAGGTGCATGGGAGTTGTAGTTCCTAATGTAAAAGGTGACATTGAGGTAGAGTGTAGGTGCTCTACTGAGGAGGTCCTCTATGGTGCAGTGGTTAAGAGGTCAGACCATGATGGGAGAGGTTGTAGGTTCGAGGCCCATCTGACCAAATGTGCAAAGTAGCATTTTTGTAAAAAATGAGAAGGAATTAAGAAATAAAAGGATAGCATAGATAAAATAAAGAAAAAATTAGAGGGAGGACCTAAAAGTGCATATTAAGATGTTAGTGTTAGAGTAGGTTTGTAGATGAAAAGGGTTAGATGAAGGAAGAAGAGATTCCCTAGTGTAATGGTAGGGAACTCGCCCTTGTACCAAAGGGTACCCGGTTCGAGTCCGGTCAGTGAGGAGGAACGAAGAAGTTTTTACTTGAAGAAGCTAATCTAGATGGTAGTAAGAAGTCTAAAAATAGAGGTTATCAAGTCAAGTAGGAGGGAGACTCAATAGAGTGGGGGTAGAGTCTCTACCCTGTGACCCAAAGGTGGTCGGTTCGAGTCTCAGGAGGGGCACTCCATATTAAGTTTTTAAGGAGGTGAAAACAAAAGAAAAACAAAAAGGAATATACATTAGCCAGTTGCCCCCATGGGAGAGTGGTTAGGGCAGTGGTCTGGGAGTCTGTTGCGCTAGGTTCAAGACCCCGATGCGGCCGGGCCAGAAGAGGACCAACCTGTCGGTGGGAGGAGTGCAACCCCGGCTGGATTGAAAAATTAAAAAAAGTGAAAAATATTTGTAGAGAAAGAAGAAAGAAGTGAGGGGAAGGGAGTAGCGGTGGATCCAATGGCACTGGCTGGGTTAGGTTAGGGGAACATGAATTTTTGGTGAGTGGAGTGACTGTGAGTGCACGGGCCGATTGGATCCAGCACGCTGTGTGATGGGGTAAAGAAGAAGTGAGTCAAACTGTCTAAAAGATATTTATTAAGGACAAGTATAATAATAATAATTATAATATATATAATAAAGTTGCTACATGTTATCAAGAAGGACAAGGAAGGGGAAGAAATGAAAGTGAAAGTGAAAGTGAAAATAAGATAGAAGGTGAAGGTAAGAAAGCAATTAAGAAGAATTAAAGGTGAAATAAATAAATAAATAAATAAATAAATAAAGTGATTAGGAAGGGGGTTAGGCTTGGGGTAGAGGCTGTGGTAGCCTAAGGAAGAATGGGTTGGGATTAGGCTAGGGGATTGAGGTAAGGGGCTGGAGGTAGTCTAGGGGACCAGAGTGGAATTAGGCCCAAGGGCTGGGGTTAGCCTTCAGCTGGGGTTGGGTTAAGGTTAGGAAAAGGGTTGGGGTTAGTCTAAGGGGAGGGGGCTGGGATTAGCCTAAGGCACTGGGGTTAAGGTTAGGGTAAGGTGTAGGGGTAAGCCTAAAGAGGTGGGGGTTGGGATTAGCCTAAGGGTGAGGGTAGGGTTGGGATTAGGCTAGGGTTAGGGTTAGGGTTAGGAGGTTAGGGTTTAAAATGTAGTTTGTTATTTAAAAGGTTAATTAAAAGGTGCACTGGCCTGCTGTTATTGCCACCCTTATCCCATTAAAACCAAGGAGTTGAAAATTTATTTAAAAGTAATGTAAAAGATGTTTAAAAGAGAGGGCAGAAAGGACACAGGTAAAAGTGAAAATCACAGGTGGTAGGCGTTGTTTAAATTAATTTAATTTTTCATTTAATCCCGTAGGATAGAGTGTTTTTAATTTTAAAATCCATATTTTTTCCGCCCTCTTTCTCTGCAGACAGGTCCAGCCTGGGTTCCCTTCAAGGCCACAGACCCTCAGGTGTGAAATGTGGTGAGTTTGGAAGTGTGCGACAAGGTAAGTGTTGAGTGCATTTTTGTGTATGTAGTGTAGATGTTGTTTTAGGCGTGTGCGTAAGGTATGTCCAGTTTCCCCAATGTAAATCATGTGACAGGAAGTGCAGGTGATGGCGTAAACTAAATTGGGGGTGTCTAAATCCAGGGGGTTGGTGGGTGCAGAGCAATGGCTATGGATGTTTGTGATGAATAAGTGGGGAGTGAAATGAATGTTTTCCTTGGGGGGTGGAGGTTGAAGGTGACGGGTGAAAGTGGTGCGGATGAGGAGGTCCTTTAAGTTTTTATTGCGTCTGTATGCGGAGATGAGTGCGTGGTGTTGGAAGGTGGGGTGTGATGATTGATAGTCAGTATAATGTTGTTTCAGTGTGTGGTGTAGGTGTTGGATGCCGTGTGAGTAGGTGCTGATGAGGGGCAGGACATGGGAGGGGTTAAGAGGTTAGGGTTTAAAATGTAGTTTGTTATTTAAAAGGTTAATTAAAAGGTGCACTGGCCTGCTGTTATTGCCACCCTTATCCCATTAAAACCAAGGTGTTAAAAGTTTATTTAAAAGTAATGTAAATGATGTTTAAAAGAGAGGGCAGAAAGGACACAGGTAAAAGTGAAAAACACAGGTGGTAGGCGTTGTTTAAATTAATTTAATTTTTCATTTAATCCCGTAGGATAAAGTGTTTTTAATTTTAAAATCCATATTTTTTCCGCCCTCTTTCTCTGCAGACAGGTCCAGCCTGGGTTCCCTTCAAGGCCACAGACCCTCAGGTGTGAAATGTGGTGAGTTTGGAAGTGTGCGACAAGGTAAGTGTTGAGTGCATTTTTGTGTATGTAGTGTAGATGTTGTTTTAGGCGTGTGCGTAAGGTATGTCCAGTTTCCCCAATGTAAATCATGTGACAGGAAGTGCAGGTGATGGCGTAAACTAAATTGGGGGTGTCTAAATCCAGGGGGTTGGTGGGTGCAGAGCAATGGCTATGGATGTTTGTGATGAATAAGTGGGGAGTGAAATGAATGTTTTCCTTGGGGGGTGGAGGTTGAAGGTGACGGGTGAAAGTGGTGCGGATGAGGAGGTCCTTTAAGTTTTTATTGCGTCTGTATGCGGAGATGAGTGCGTGGTGTTGGAAGGTGGGGTGTGATGATTGATAGTCAGTATAATGTTGTTTCAGTGTGTGGTGTAGGTGTTGGATGCCGTGTGAGTAGGTGCTGATGAGGGGCAGGAGATGGGAGGGGTTAAGGTTAGGGTTAGGGTTTGGGTTGGGGTCAGGGTGAGGGTTGGGACCAGAGTGAGGGTTGTGGTTAGGAATTGGGTAAGGGTTAAGGTTAGGGCTAGTGTTTGGGTTGGGGTTGGGATTAGGGAGCGGGTTGGGATCAGGGTTAAGGTTAGGAGTAGTGTTTGGGTTGAGGTTAGGGATGGGGACAGGTGTGGGGGTAGACAGTGAGGTGTTGGGAGTACATGAGTGAGCAGGAGCTAGGCCAGCCAGGGTGTTTGTTTTTATTGTACGGAGGAATCTTTTGGAGTAGTGCCTCTTAAGGAGGGCTTTGAACAGGATGTTTATTGCTTGGTGGAGGTCTGTGGAGAAGGAGCAAATGCGATGAAAACGGATAATTTGTGATTTAACAATGGATCTAAAGGTGTGTTTCGGATGGTGACTGTGCTTGTGCAGCAGTGAGTGAGTGTCTGTGGGTTTGAAATAGACTTTAGAACTAAAAGTGTTTTCTGTGGGTGAGATAGGTGTGAAGAAGATGGTTGTATCTAAGAAGTGAATTTGGTGTGGGTCTATAGTGGCTTTAAGTGAAATAGATGGGTGATGTGCATTAAGAATATCTAAAAAAGTGTCGAATTCGTGAAGGGGGTGTGGCCAAGCTCCAATGATGTCATCTAAGAAACGGAAATAAAATGTGGGTTGAAGGGGGCATTTGGCAAGGGCGGCCTGCTCCCAGTCACTCATGTATATGTTGGCGTAGGAAGGTGCAAAGCGTTGACCCATGGCAGTACCGTGTATTTGAAGATAGAGTTTATTGTCAAAATTAAAGTCGTTGTGTGTGAGACAGGTTTCTAAAAGTTCTAACAGGATGGTGTCGGGTCTGAGGGGGTCCGGATATTTAAGAAATGTGTTTTTAACTGCTTGGATGCCAGATGGAGTATTTATGTTTGTGTAAAGGCTGTCAACATCTAGAGTGAAAAGATAAGTGTGATGGGGGACTACCATGGGTCGCAGCCGGGTGAGGAAGTGGTATGTATCCTTGAGGTAGGAGGGATGTCTGTTGGAAAGGGGGTTGAGGTAGGAGTCAATGTAAATGGAAATGTTATATGTTGTGCTGTTGCAGTCTGAGACAATGGGTCGACCAGGAGGAACTTGAGAGGGAACCGTCCAAGTGTGAGGGGGTTTGTGAATTTTGGGGAGGAGATAAAACTGTCGTGGTCGAGGGTGATCTGGTCCTTGTAGAAAGATGCTTTGTTTATGGTTGATAAATTTGCGTTGGTAGAGGGTGGTGACTAAACGGCGGACAATGGCTTGTGCTGCGGGTTGGGTGGATCGTGCAATAGGTGTATAAAATTGGGTGTTATTCAGTTGTCTGTGTGCTTCAGTGAGGTAGTGCTGGGTGTCCATGATTACAATTTTGGACCCCTTGTCCGCCGGTTTGATTACTATAAATTTATTATTTGTGAGTTGTGAAATGGCTTGTTTTTCTGCTGGCGTAATGTTACTGGTAGGTGGGGGAGGGGGGTGTTGGAGAAAGTACCTAAGTGCCTGTCTATCCTTGTGCATGTGTCTAACTAAGTCCTTATCTAATTGTGAGGGAGGGGGTTCCCAATTGGAGGGGAGAGTGAATGGAGTGGGAGTGTAGGTGTCGTCTGAAGAGAAGTGATTTATCAACTTCAGACGGCGGTGATACTGGTGAAGGTCCCTCTGAAGTTCCTCCTGGTCGACCCGCGTGTTATGTGGAATGAAGGTGAGCCCCCTTTCCAACAGGGAGCGCTGTGGGGAAGTGGGTTGGAAGAGGGTGGACAGGTTCATGATTAAATCATGATGGGAAGGAGGAGGGGGGGTAGGAGGGTTAGGGTTTGGGAGGTCCAAGGGTAAGGGTTGGGTCAATGAAAATGGAGGTAGTTGCACCAATGTGTAAATATTGTGTGTGCTGTGTGGTTTGTCCAGTGTATGTTGTCCTTTGCGGTGTGAAATGTATGTGAGGGGATAGTAGGGATGTGGGGGAAGTGACATGCAATGTATTCATTGACATAGGTGAGGTTGTTTTTGTGCTGTGTCAAAAGGTGAGGTGAAAAATTAAGAAGTGGGAAGTGTATGACTGCATCGGGGAAAACTGTAGAAGCATGTTTGTAAAGTATGAGTAATTGTTTTGTAGTGGTTTTCCGAGGGTCGTGGTGCTTGTTGTTCAGGCCCACCGACAAGACCACCGACTTCACTTGGGGGAAGGGGGTGGGGAGAAGCTTTTGCAGCATTCTGCAAAAGTGGTGTGTGGTGGCTCCGGGGTAACTGTCAATTTGTATGTCAGGATGGATGAAGGAGGGGATCCGGTTGAGGTTTGAATCCCCCAGGAAAACTAGTGGTTTGTGAATTTGAATGGTCCATTCGTCCAGTTTGTTCTTACTGTAGCTGTGGTAAGTGGGATGAAATGTGCGTGTGTTGGGTGGTGTGGGTTGTGAGGGAAGGGTTGGGAGAGAGTGAAGTGTGGTGGGGAGTGAGGTGGGTGGCTCCAGCACATCCACAGCGTTTGTTGGAGAGGGCTCAGAGGCGGTTACGGCAAGTTGGTTGACTTGGTTTGTCCGCTCATTCGTCATGGCCCTCTCCGGCTGTGGAGATGCTGGAGACACCCTCTCTTCTGGTAGTTCCTGTGGGGATAAGGAAATGGTGTTATCAGTGTCGTGGACTACCAGATGTGAAAGTGTGTGTGTGTTGGTGTGTCGAAGTGACCGTGTAGTGGTGGGGGGAGTGTTGGTGTCAGGTTGGCTGTGTAATGTATGGTGGAATTGTGCTTGTGTTCTAATGCGTGGGCGTGGTTGTGGGCGTTGGGGTAGTGGTTGTGTACTGGTAGTGTGTGACTGTATGTGGGGGGTGGAGTGTGTAGTTGTGATGCGGGGTGTGTAGGGGATCTCCGGTGATCTGTGAGATGTAGGTGACTGTTTGCATGTATGTGGAGTGTGGTGTGTGTGTGGTGGAGTGGCCGTGGGTGCGAGTGTTTGGGTTTGTGTAGAGTGTGTGAGGATTGGTGCTGGGCTAGTGGAGTGTGTTGAAGCTAGTGTATGTCTAGTTGGGGGGGTGGTGGGGGGTGTGTTTTCAGTGCTATGTGTTGTATTGTTATCTAGTGTCTGTACTACTGTATCTTGGGGTGGACTTGAGTCTGGTGTTGGTGTAGTGTGAGTGCGTGGTGTGGGAACAGGAGCGGTGGTGGGAGGGGGGGTGGTGTGGGGGAGTGTATGAGCTATTGCGTCGTCAGTGGTGTGTGGTGGTGTGGTGGAGGAAGCTAGTGGTGGAAACTCTTGTGTGCATGTTACAGTGGGTGTGGTGTTGGGAGAGAGAGGGGTGGTGGATGGAATGGTAATGTTGTGGGGGTTGAGGGCTAGGTGGGCTGTGGGGAGAGTGGAGTCGGTGAGTCTCTTCTGGTAGCGCTTCCTAGCCCAGCCACTGGCTATTTGGAATGCTGTGTTGTTAAAAGGTGTTGTGGATGTAGTGAAGGCTAAGAACTGTGAGGTGTAGTGTTGGTGTAGGATCTCCATGTTCTGAGTCATCCATTGTGTAGTGTTGTCCCGTATATGTTCAAGTGTCTGTGGTGTGGGGGCAGCTGGTTTGATAAATTCAGTGAGTTTAGTGACTTGTTTGTGCATGCCCGTGGGGAAGGTGTGTGTGTTGAGGGCTGTTTGTGTGATGTGTTTGTGATGTGTGACCTGAATGAGTTTGAAGTAGTGTTTAGCTAGCTGGCGGGTGAGTGGGTCTGGTTCTGTCCTGAGGGTGTTAGTGTATATGTCAGGTGATGGAATGGGGTGTGTGCGTGTCTGGGTGCGTGTATGTGTGAGAGGCGGTCTGTTGGATGCCAAAATGGATGCATATGTATGTGTATGTGTGGGCCTAGAATAACTATGTGTGTTGGTGTATCTAGTGTTAGGTGGGGGTGTGGGTAGGAGTGGACGTGTGTGGGGATGTCTAAATGTAGTGCGTGTTGTGTGAGGAAGTAAGGGTGGGGGTTGTGTGTGGGGCAGTAAAGGTGGTGGTTGTGTGCGGGGAAATAAAGGTGGTGGTTGTGTGCGGGGAAATAAAGGTGGTGGTTGTGTGCGGGCAGGTGGGGGTGGGCGTCTGGACGGGGGGGCCCTATCTAAGTGTTTGGGAGGGGCAGTGGTGGTGGGCATGGTGTGTCAGGGTGTGTCAGGTGGATGGATGACTCAGAGGGGGAAGGAGATCCAGTGAAGATAAAAAGGAAATAAAAACAAGAAAATAAAAGACACTGTAAAACTCTATACAATGGTCGGCCTTGTGTTGTGAAATGTTGTGTTGTGAATGTAAGTGTAGGAATGAAGTATTAGGTGTGCAAGTGTAGGGACAAATAAAAGAATGTAAGGTACAAAATTAAAACAGCGTGTGTAGGTTGTGTAGGGAAGGGGCAAGACAAGTGGGATAGAAAAATAAAAATAAGAATAAGGAAAAAATTATAAAGGGCAGAGTGTGTGTATAAGTGCAAGGGGACAAACAAAAGGTAGTGGTAGGACTATGTGAGGTGTATTGTGCTAAAAGGGGACTAGGGGTCAAGTCAAAATTAACTCAAATATGGTAGGTGTAAGGGTTAAGGTAAGGAAAAGGTAAGATGTGGGGCAAAGAAAATTAAAGTGGACAACTAGTGAATGGGGAAATAAAAGGGGTTACAGGGTAGGGAAGGCTAAAAACTAGGGATCTAAAATGTGGGGGGAAGAGCTAAAATGAACTTACAAAAGAGTCAAAACAGGCTTAAACAAGTTAAAAGGTGGAAAGCTGTGGTGAAGTCTTACCTCTGTTTACGGTAATCCAGGTGTAGGGGGCTCACTTTAGATGGTATTTAAGTGAGCCCCAGAGTCCAGTTTTAAGCTTTATTGCACAGCCAGTGAGTTGTGTAAAGTTTGTAAAGTCCGTTGAAGTTATGGAAGAGGGTGAAGTTGATGATCCTTGTTGAAAATCCAGGTCTTGATGTGGTTGAAATTGTCCTTGTGATGAGGGGAAATCTCCACAGCTTTCCGTTTAAAATGTAGAACTTTATTGTTAAAAGGCCAAAAGGCTTGCTAAAACTTATAAAATCAATTAAAAGTTTAGCCAGTGTTGAGTCTTTGGTAAAATTTTAAAAAGCCGACGTTTCGTAGCTATGCTACTTCTTCAGGGCTAGTGAGTGTTTGTAGTGTGGTGCCCTATATGTATCTAAAAAAGGAAGTAGATGGCAGGAAGCAAGGGTCAGCTGATCTAATGGGGAGATGTAATTGGTTGAGGCTTGTGTTGTGTTCGTGTTTGAAATCTACAGGGATGGGGGATAATTAAAAGTGGGGAGAGTGTCATTTAAAAAGGCCCATGGTGTAGTGGTCAGGGCATTGGGCTCAAGAACCTAAGGTTGTGGGTTCTAGCCTTAGTAGGGGCAAATAAATGGTTTAAGAAAAAATTAAAACAAAATAAAAGGAGTAAAAGAACTGGTGTCTATGATTTTAAGCTCCTCCTTATTCAGGTGTTAAAAATTAAGAGGAGTGGTTTTAGAAATAAAGAAATGAGGGTTGTAAGTGTGTTGAGGTTGGAGTGTGATGTGGTGTTGTGGTGAAAGTGCTGGCCCCAGGAGTCGGGGGTTATAAGTTCAAGGCTGAGGACCTTTGTTTTTTAAAAAAGAAAAAATAATAGTTTAAAAGGAAATAAGGAAAAAAGGTTATATTGTTAATTAAAATTATTTAAGAAGGGAGGGGGAGTAGACTAGGTGAAATAATCAAGGTTCCCTGTCAGCTGAGAGGGTGAGATGGATGTTAAAACCACAAGACAAGAGATAAGTGGTAGCTCAGCGGTCAGGGCATCACCACTGGAATCCAGGGGCCCGGGTTCAATTCCCAGAAGGGGAGTTTTCCTTATTTCAATAAAAAGAGAATAAAACAAAAGGTTAAGAGAAATAAATAAGTCAGTAGAAGTGGGCCTGTGGTGTAGTGGTACAGTGGCAGACTGGTAATCTGGGGGCCTGGGTTCAAGCCCCAGTCCAGTCTGTGTGACTGAACTAGGAAGGTGCCGGTGGGCAAGGGAAACCAGGCTTGGACTGGTTAAAAGCAAATTTGCACTTAAGATATTAAAACAAAAGTAAGTAATAATGTGTAAAAATGGGGATCGGGGGCAAATAACAGCGGCTCGGGCTAGGTTAGGAGGTTAGGGTTTAAAATGTAGTTTGTTATTTAAAAGGTTAATTAAAAGGTGCACTGGCCTGCTGTTATTGCCACCCTTATCCCATTAAAACCAAGGTGTTAAAAGTTTATTTAAAAGTAATGTAAATGATGTTTAAAAGAGAGGGCAGAAAGGACACAGGTAAAAGTGAAAAACACAGGTGGTAGGCGTTGTTTAAATTAATTTAATTTTTCATTTAATCCCGTAGGATAAAGTGTTTTTAATTTTAAAATCCATATTTTTTCCGCCCTCTTTCTCTGCAGACAGGTCCAGCCTGGGTTCCCTTCAAGGCCACAGACCCTCAGGTGTGAAATGTGGTGAGTTTGGAAGTGTGCGACAAGGTAAGTGTTGAGTGCATTTTTGTGTATGTAGTGTAGATGTTGTTTTAGGCGTGTGCGTAAGGTATGTCCAGTTTCCCCAATGTAAATCATGTGACAGGAAGTGCAGGTGATGGCGTAAACTAAATTGGGGGTGTCTAAATCCAGGGGGTTGGTGGGTGCAGAGCAATGGCTATGGATGTTTGTGATGAATAAGTGGGGAGTGAAATGAATGTTTTCCTTGGGGGGTGGAGGTTGAAGGTGACGGGTGAAAGTGGTGCGGATGAGGAGGTCCTTTAAGTTTTTATTGCGTCTGTATGCGGAGATGAGTGCGTGGTGTTGGAAGGTGGGGTGTGATGATTGATAGTCAGTATAATGTTGTTTCAGTGTGTGGTGTAGGTGTTGGATGCCGTGTGAGTAGGTGCTGATGAGGGGCAGGAGATGGGAGGGGTTAAGGTTAGGGTTAGGGTTTGGGTTGGGGTCAGGGTGAGGGTTGGGACCAGAGTGAGGGTTGTGGTTAGGAATTGGGTAAGGGTTAAGGTTAGGGCTAGTGTTTGGGTTGGGGTTGGGATTAGGGAGCGGGTTGGGATCAGGGTTAAGGTTAGGAGTAGTGTTTGGGTTGAGGTTAGGGATGGGGACAGGTGTGGGGGTAGACAGTGAGGTGTTGGGAGTACATGAGTGAGCAGGAGCTAGGCCAGCCAGGGTGTTTGTTTTTATTGTACGGAGGAATCTTTTGGAGTAGTGCCTCTTAAGGAGGGCTTTGAACAGGATGTTTATTGCTTGGTGGAGGTCTGTGGAGAAGGAGCAAATGCGATGAAAACGGATAATTTGTGATTTAACAATGGATCTAAAGGTGTGTTTCGGATGGTGACTGTGCTTGTGCAGCAGTGAGTGAGTGTCTGTGGGTTTGAAATAGACTTTAGAACTAAAAGTGTTTTCTGTGGGTGAGATAGGTGTGAAGAAGATGGTTGTATCTAAGAAGTGAATTTGGTGTGGGTCTATAGTGGCTTTAAGTGAAATAGATGGGTGATGTGCATTAAGAATATCTAAAAAAGTGTCGAATTCGTGAAGGGGGTGTGGCCAAGCTCCAATGATGTCATCTAAGAAACGGAAATAAAATGTGGGTTGAAGGGGGCATTTGGCAAGGGCGGCCTGCTCCCAGTCACTCATGTATATGTTGGCGTAGGAAGGTGCAAAGCGTTGACCCATGGCAGTACCGTGTATTTGAAGATAGAGTTTATTGTCAAAATTAAAGTCGTTGTGTGTGAGACAGGTTTCTAAAAGTTCTAACAGGATGGTGTCGGGTCTGAGGGGGTCCGGATATTTAAGAAATGTGTTTTTAACTGCTTGGATGCCAGATGGAGTATTTATGTTTGTGTAAAGGCTGTCAACATCTAGAGTGAAAAGATAAGTGTGATGGGGGACTACCATGGGTCGCAGCCGGGTGAGGAAGTGGTATGTATCCTTGAGGTAGGAGGGATGTCTGTTGGAAAGGGGGTTGAGGTAGGAGTCAATGTAAATGGAAATGTTATATGTTGTGCTGTTGCAGTCTGAGACAATGGGTCGACCAGGAGGAACTTGAGAGGGAACCGTCCAAGTGTGAGGGGGTTTGTGAATTTTGGGGAGGAGATAAAACTGTCGTGGTCGAGGGTGATCTGGTCCTTGTAGAAAGATGCTTTGTTTATGGTTGATAAATTTGCGTTGGTAGAGGGTGGTGACTAAACGGCGGACAATGGCTTGTGCTGCGGGTTGGGTGGATCGTGCAATAGGTGTATAAAATTGGGTGTTATTCAGTTGTCTGTGTGCTTCAGTGAGGTAGTGCTGGGTGTCCATGATTACAATTTTGGACCCCTTGTCCGCCGGTTTGATTACTATAAATTTATTATTTGTGAGTTGTGAAATGGCTTGTTTTTCTGCTGGCGTAATGTTACTGGTAGGTGGGGGAGGGGGGTGTTGGAGAAAGTACCTAAGTGCCTGTCTATCCTTGTGCATGTGTCTAACTAAGTCCTTATCTAATTGTGAGGGAGGGGGTTCCCAATTGGAGGGGAGAGTGAATGGAGTGGGAGTGTAGGTGTCGTCTGAAGAGAAGTGATTTATCAACTTCAGACGGCGGTGATACTGGTGAAGGTCCCTCTGAAGTTCCTCCTGGTCGACCCGCGTGTTATGTGGAATGAAGGTGAGCCCCCTTTCCAACAGGGAGCGCTGTGGGGAAGTGGGTTGGAAGAGGGTGGACAGGTTCATGATTAAATCATGATGGGAAGGAGGAGGGGGGGTAGGAGGGTTAGGGTTTGGGAGGTCCAAGGGTAAGGGTTGGGTCAATGAAAATGGAGGTAGTTGCACCAATGTGTAAATATTGTGTGTGCTGTGTGGTTTGTCCAGTGTATGTTGTCCTTTGCGGTGTGAAATGTATGTGAGGGGATAGTAGGGATGTGGGGGAAGTGACATGCAATGTATTCATTGACATAGGTGAGGTTGTTTTTGTGCTGTGTCAAAAGGTGAGGTGAAAAATTAAGAAGTGGGAAGTGTATGACTGCATCGGGGAAAACTGTAGAAGCATGTTTGTAAAGTATGAGTAATTGTTTTGTAGTGGTTTTCCGAGGGTCGTGGTGCTTGTTGTTCAGGCCCACCGACAAGACCACCGACTTCACTTGGGGGAAGGGGGTGGGGAGAAGCTTTTGCAGCATTCTGCAAAAGTGGTGTGTGGTGGCTCCGGGGTAACTGTCAATTTGTATGTCAGGATGGATGAAGGAGGGGATCCGGTTGAGGTTTGAATCCCCCAGGAAAACTAGTGGTTTGTGAATTTGAATGGTCCATTCGTCCAGTTTGTTCTTACTGTAGCTGTGGTAAGTGGGATGAAATGTGCGTGTGTTGGGTGGTGTGGGTTGTGAGGGAAGGGTTGGGAGAGAGTGAAGTGTGGTGGGGAGTGAGGTGGGTGGCTCCAGCACATCCACAGCGTTTGTTGGAGAGGGCTCAGAGGCGGTTACGGCAAGTTGGTTGACTTGGTTTGTCCGCTCATTCGTCATGGCCCTCTCCGGCTGTGGAGATGCTGGAGACACCCTCTCTTCTGGTAGTTCCTGTGGGGATAAGGAAATGGTGTTATCAGTGTCGTGGACTACCAGATGTGAAAGTGTGTGTGTGTTGGTGTGTCGAAGTGACCGTGTAGTGGTGGGGGGAGTGTTGGTGTCAGGTTGGCTGTGTAATGTATGGTGGAATTGTGCTTGTGTTCTAATGCGTGGGCGTGGTTGTGGGCGTTGGGGTAGTGGTTGTGTACTGGTAGTGTGTGACTGTATGTGGGGGGTGGAGTGTGTAGTTGTGATGCGGGGTGTGTAGGGGATCTCCGGTGATCTGTGAGATGTAGGTGACTGTTTGCATGTATGTGGAGTGTGGTGTGTGTGTGGTGGAGTGGCCGTGGGTGCGAGTGTTTGGGTTTGTGTAGAGTGTGTGAGGATTGGTGCTGGGCTAGTGGAGTGTGTTGAAGCTAGTGTATGTCTAGTTGGGGGGGTGGTGGGGGGTGTGTTTTCAGTGCTATGTGTTGTATTGTTATCTAGTGTCTGTACTACTGTATCTTGGGGTGGACTTGAGTCTGGTGTTGGTGTAGTGTGAGTGCGTGGTGTGGGAACAGGAGCGGTGGTGGGAGGGGGGGTGGTGTGGGGGAGTGTATGAGCTATTGCGTCGTCAGTGGTGTGTGGTGGTGTGGTGGAGGAAGCTAGTGGTGGAAACTCTTGTGTGCATGTTACAGTGGGTGTGGTGTTGGGAGAGAGAGGGGTGGTGGATGGAATGGTAATGTTGTGGGGGTTGAGGGCTAGGTGGGCTGTGGGGAGAGTGGAGTCGGTGAGTCTCTTCTGGTAGCGCTTCCTAGCCCAGCCACTGGCTATTTGGAATGCTGTGTTGTTAAAAGGTGTTGTGGATGTAGTGAAGGCTAAGAACTGTGAGGTGTAGTGTTGGTGTAGGATCTCCATGTTCTGAGTCATCCATTGTGTAGTGTTGTCCCGTATATGTTCAAGTGTCTGTGGTGTGGGGGCAGCTGGTTTGATAAATTCAGTGAGTTTAGTGACTTGTTTGTGCATGCCCGTGGGGAAGGTGTGTGTGTTGAGGGCTGTTTGTGTGATGTGTTTGTGATGTGTGACCTGAATGAGTTTGAAGTAGTGTTTAGCTAGCTGGCGGGTGAGTGGGTCTGGTTCTGTCCTGAGGGTGTTAGTGTATATGTCAGGTGATGGAATGGGGTGTGTGCGTGTCTGGGTGCGTGTATGTGTGAGAGGCGGTCTGTTGGATGCCAAAATGGATGCATATGTATGTGTATGTGTGGGCCTAGAATAACTATGTGTGTTGGTGTATCTAGTGTTAGGTGGGGGTGTGGGTAGGAGTGGACGTGTGTGGGGATGTCTAAATGTAGTGCGTGTTGTGTGAGGAAGTAAGGGTGGGGGTTGTGTGTGGGGCAGTAAAGGTGGTGGTTGTGTGCGGGGAAATAAAGGTGGTGGTTGTGTGCGGGGAAATAAAGGTGGTGGTTGTGTGCGGGCAGGTGGGGGTGGGCGTCTGGACGGGGGGGCCCTATCTAAGTGTTTGGGAGGGGCAGTGGTGGTGGGCATGGTGTGTCAGGGTGTGTCAGGTGGATGGATGACTCAGAGGGGGAAGGAGATCCAGTGAAGATAAAAAGGAAATAAAAACAAGAAAATAAAAGACACTGTAAAACTCTATACAATGGTCGGCCTTGTGTTGTGAAATGTTGTGTTGTGAATGTAAGTGTAGGAATGAAGTATTAGGTGTGCAAGTGTAGGGACAAATAAAAGAATGTAAGGTACAAAATTAAAACAGCGTGTGTAGGTTGTGTAGGGAAGGGGCAAGACAAGTGGGATAGAAAAATAAAAATAAGAATAAGGAAAAAATTATAAAGGGCAGAGTGTGTGTATAAGTGCAAGGGGACAAACAAAAGGTAGTGGTAGGACTATGTGAGGTGTATTGTGCTAAAAGGGGACTAGGGGTCAAGTCAAAATTAACTCAAATATGGTAGGTGTAAGGGTTAAGGTAAGGAAAAGGTAAGATGTGGGGCAAAGAAAATTAAAGTGGACAACTAGTGAATGGGGAAATAAAAGGGGTTACAGGGTAGGGAAGGCTAAAAACTAGGGATCTAAAATGTGGGGGGAAGAGCTAAAATGAACTTACAAAAGAGTCAAAACAGGCTTAAACAAGTTAAAAGGTGGAAAGCTGTGGTGAAGTCTTACCTCTGTTTACGGTAATCCAGGTGTAGGGGGCTCACTTTAGATGGTATTTAAGTGAGCCCCAGAGTCCAGTTTTAAGCTTTATTGCACAGCCAGTGAGTTGTGTAAAGTTTGTAAAGTCCGTTGAAGTTATGGAAGAGGGTGAAGTTGATGATCCTTGTTGAAAATCCAGGTCTTGATGTGGTTGAAATTGTCCTTGTGATGAGGGGAAATCTCCACAGCTTTCCGTTTAAAATGTAGAACTTTATTGTTAAAAGGCCAAAAGGCTTGCTAAAACTTATAAAATCAATTAAAAGTTTAGCCAGTGTTGAGTCTTTGGTAAAATTTTAAAAAGCCGACGTTTCGTAGCTATGCTACTTCTTCAGGGCTAGTGAGTGTTTGTAGTGTGGTGCCCTATATGTATCTAAAAAAGGAAGTAGATGGCAGGAAGCAAGGGTCAGCTGATCTAATGGGGAGATGTAATTGGTTGAGGCTTGTGTTGTGTTCGTGTTTGAAATCTACAGGGATGGGGGATAATTAAAAGTGGGGAGAGTGTCATTTAAAAAGGCCCATGGTGTAGTGGTCAGGGCATTGGGCTCAAGAACCTAAGGTTGTGGGTTCTAGCCTTAGTAGGGGCAAATAAATGGTTTAAGAAAAAATTAAAACAAAATAAAAGGAGTAAAAGAACTGGTGTCTATGATTTTAAGCTCCTCCTTATTCAGGTGTTAAAAATTAAGAGGAGTGGTTTTAGAAATAAAGAAATGAGGGTTGTAAGTGTGTTGAGGTTGGAGTGTGATGTGGTGTTGTGGTGAAAGTGCTGGCCCCAGGAGTCGGGGGTTATAAGTTCAAGGCTGAGGACCTTTGTTTTTTAAAAAAGAAAAAATAATAGTTTAAAAGGAAATAAGGAAAAAAGGTTATATTGTTAATTAAAATTATTTAAGAAGGGAGGGGGAGTAGACTAGGTGAAATAATCAAGGTTCCCTGTCAGCTGAGAGGGTGAGATGGATGTTAAAACCACAAGACAAGAGATAAGTGGTAGCTCAGCGGTCAGGGCATCACCACTGGAATCCAGGGGCCCGGGTTCAATTCCCAGAAGGGGAGTTTTCCTTATTTCAATAAAAAGAGAATAAAACAAAAGGTTAAGAGAAATAAATAAGTCAGTAGAAGTGGGCCTGTGGTGTAGTGGTACAGTGGCAGACTGGTAATCTGGGGGCCTGGGTTCAAGCCCCAGTCCAGTCTGTGTGACTGAACTAGGAAGGTGCCGGTGGGCAAGGGAAACCAGGCTTGGACTGGTTAAAAGCAAATTTGCACTTAAGATATTAAAACAAAAGTAAGTAATAATGTGTAAAAATGGGGATCGGGGGCAAATAACAGCGGCTCGGGCTAGGTTAGGAGGTTAGGGTTTAAAATGTAGTTTGTTATTTAAAAGGTTAATTAAAAGGTGCACTGGCCTGCTGTTATTGCCACCCTTATCCCATTAAAACCAAGGTGTTAAAAGTTTATTTAAAAGTAATGTAAATGATGTTTAAAAGAGAGGGCAGAAAGGACACAGGTAAAAGTGAAAAACACAGGTGGTAGGCGTTGTTTAAATTAATTTAATTTTTCATTTAATCCCGTAGGATAAAGTGTTTTTAATTTTAAAATCCATATTTTTTCCGCCCTCTTTCTCTGCAGACAGGTCCAGCCTGGGTTCCCTTCAAGGCCACAGACCCTCAGGTGTGAAATGTGGTGAGTTTGGAAGTGTGCGACAAGGTAAGTGTTGAGTGCATTTTTGTGTATGTAGTGTAGATGTTGTTTTAGGCGTGTGCGTAAGGTATGTCCAGTTTCCCCAATGTAAATCATGTGACAGGAAGTGCAGGTGATGGCGTAAACTAAATTGGGGGTGTCTAAATCCAGGGGGTTGGTGGGTGCAGAGCAATGGCTATGGATGTTTGTGATGAATAAGTGGGGAGTGAAATGAATGTTTTCCTTGGGGGGTGGAGGTTGAAGGTGACGGGTGAAAGTGGTGCGGATGAGGAGGTCCTTTAAGTTTTTATTGCGTCTGTATGCGGAGATGAGTGCGTGGTGTTGGAAGGTGGGGTGTGATGATTGATAGTCAGTATAATGTTGTTTCAGTGTGTGGTGTAGGTGTTGGATGCCGTGTGAGTAGGTGTTGATGAGGGGCAGGAGATGGGAGGGGTTAAGGTTAGGGTTAGGGTTTGGGTTGGGGTCAGGGTGAGGGTTGGGACCAGAGTGAGGGTTGTGGTTAGGAATTGGGTAAGGGTTAAGGTTAGGGCTAGTGTTTGGGTTGGGGTTGGGATTAGGGAGCGGGTTGGGATCAGGGTTAAGGTTAGGAGTAGTGTTTGGGTTGAGGTTAGGGATGGGGACAGGTGTGGGGGTAGACAGTGAGGTGTTGGGAGTACATGAGTGAGCAGGAGCTAGGCCAGCCAGGGTGTTTGTTTTTATTGTACGGAGGAATCTTTTGGAGTAGTGCCTCTTAAGGAGGGCTTTGAACAGGATGTTTATTGCTTGGTGGAGGTCTGTGGAGAAGGAGCAAATGCGATGAAAACGGATAATTTGTGATTTAACAATGGATCTAAAGGTGTGTTTCGGATGGTGACTGTGCTTGTGCAGCAGTGAGTGAGTGTCTGTGGGTTTGAAATAGACTTTAGAACTAAAAGTGTTTTCTGTGGGTGAGATAGGTGTGAAGAAGATGGTTGTATCTAAGAAGTGAATTTGGTGTGGGTCTATAGTGGCTTTAAGTGAAATAGATGGGTGATGTGCATTAAGAATATCTAAAAAAGTGTCGAATTCGTGAAGGGGGTGTGGCCAAGCTCCAATGATGTCATCTAAGAAACGGAAATAAAATGTGGGTTGAAGGGGGCATTTGGCAAGGGCGGCCTGCTCCCAGTCACTCATGTATATGTTGGCGTAGGAAGGTGCAAAGCGTTGACCCATGGCAGTACCGTGTATTTGAAGATAGAGTTTATTGTCAAAATTAAAGTCGTTGTGTGTGAGACAGGTTTCTAAAAGTTCTAACAGGATGGTGTCGGGTCTGAGGGGGTCCGGATATTTAAGAAATGTGTTTTTAACTGCTTGGATGCCAGATGGAGTATTTATGTTTGTGTAAAGGCTGTCAACATCTAGAGTGAAAAGATAAGTGTGATGGGGGACTACCATGGGTCGCAGCCGGGTGAGGAAGTGGTATGTATCCTTGAGGTAGGAGGGATGTCTGTTGGAAAGGGGGTTGAGGTAGGAGTCAATGTAAATGGAAATGTTATATGTTGTGCTGTTGCAGTCTGAGACAATGGGTCGACCAGGAGGAACTTGAGAGGGAACCGTCCAAGTGTGAGGGGGTTTGTGAATTTTGGGGAGGAGATAAAACTGTCGTGGTCGAGGGTGATCTGGTCCTTGTAGAAAGATGCTTTGTTTATGGTTGATAAATTTGCGTTGGTAGAGGGTGGTGACTAAACGGCGGACAATGGCTTGTGCTGCGGGTTGGGTGGATCGTGCAATAGGTGTATAAAATTGGGTGTTATTCAGTTGTCTGTGTGCTTCAGTGAGGTAGTGCTGGGTGTCCATGATTACAATTTTGGACCCCTTGTCCGCCGGTTTGATTACTATAAATTTATTATTTGTGAGTTGTGAAATGGCTTGTTTTTCTGCTGGCGTAATGTTACTGGTAGGTGGGGGAGGGGGGTGTTGGAGAAAGTACCTAAGTGCCTGTCTATCCTTGTGCATGTGTCTAACTAAGTCCTTATCTAATTGTGAGGGAGGGGGTTCCCAATTGGAGGGGAGAGTGAATGGAGTGGGAGTGTAGGTGTCGTCTGAAGAGAAGTGATTTATCAACTTCAGACGGCGGTGATACTGGTGAAGGTCCCTCTGAAGTTCCTCCTGGTCGACCCGCGTGTTATGTGGAATGAAGGTGAGCCCCCTTTCCAACAGGGAGCGCTGTGGGGAAGTGGGTTGGAAGAGGGTGGACAGGTTCATGATTAAATCATGATGGGAAGGAGGAGGGGGGGTAGGAGGGTTAGGGTTTGGGAGGTCCAAGGGTAAGGGTTGGGTCAATGAAAATGGAGGTAGTTGCACCAATGTGTAAATATTGTGTGTGCTGTGTGGTTTGTCCAGTGTATGTTGTCCTTTGCGGTGTGAAATGTATGTGAGGGGATAGTAGGGATGTGGGGGAAGTGACATGCAATGTATTCATTGACATAGGTGAGGTTGTTTTTGTGCTGTGTCAAAAGGTGAGGTGAAAAATTAAGCAGTGGGTTAGGGTTAGGGTTAGGGTTAGGGTTAGGGTTAGGGTTAGGGTTAGGTTTGGGGAAAATCCGAAGCCCCAACCGAGGTTGGGGCTAGGGCTGTGCACGGTCCATCGCTGGAGTGGTCCCAGGGCACGGCACTGCTCATCATCATCAGGGCTCTCCCACATGCCAAATTAGGCTTTAGAATTTTTAGCTAGTTGCTATCGGGTTGGGGTTAGGATTTGGTGTAGGTTTTGGGCTAGTCAAGTAGACATTATTGCCAATACCATGCCACAATATGGCTATGGCGGTAGAAAAATTCCCCAGATAGGGTTAAGGTTAGGCAATTAGCCTTAGAACCATGCCATAAATCTGGCTATGGTATTGTTCAAAAAATTAGGGTTTGCAACACATGCACCCTTAGTTGCGCAACGTTTCGATCCAAAATAGGTCTTCTTCAGGCACAGGGGCATGTTGCTCCTTTGATGGTCAGGGACAGAATGAGCCTTGATTGATGCTGCTCCTACTTATAGACTCGCTACCAGTGGTGGTGTTTTTTTAAACTTTGCTCGTATTAGCTTAGACTTTCACTTATATTAGCTTAGAATATTTCATTTGGCATTTTTTCGCCCTTAATTTAGCATTTTTTAGCTTAGAATATTTTATTTGGCATCTTTTCGCCTTTAGCTAGCTTTCTTCAGCTTAGGACTTGTTCAGTTTAGCTTTTCTTAGCCTAGAACAGTTTATTTGGCACTTTTCGCCCTCCATTAGCTTAGAATATTTTATTTGGCACTTTTCGCCTTTAGCTAGCGTTCTTTAGCTTAGGACTTTGTTCAATTTAGCTTTTCTTAGCTCAGAACAGTTTATTTGGCACTTTTCGCCCTCCATTAGCTTAGAACATTTTTATTTGGCATCTTTTCGCCCTTAGTTAGCTTTTGTTTAGCTTAGTTGGCATCTTTTCACCCTTAGTTAGCTTTTTTTTAGCTTAGTCTAGCCTCTTTGAACTCGTTTTAGCTTTTAGACATCTTTTCGTCCTTAGGTTTGGTCTCCACTGGCAGGTAAGTATTGTTTTAATTTTTGTATGGTCCCTGTTTAACCATTTTTTTCTCCTTTTCTTCCCCCTAGGTGTACAGAAGAAACCCCGAATCCGAGAGGTAGGTGCCGGCCTGTTCTTGACCACTCCATGAGGCACTGGCTGGTTAGGTTTGGGGAAAATCCGAAGCCCCAACCGAGGTTGGGGCTAGGGCTGTGCACGGTCCATCGCTGGAGTGGTCCCAGGGCACGGCACTGCTCATCATCATCAGGGCTCTCCCACATGCCAAATTAGGCTTTAGAATTTTTAGCTAGTTGCTATCGGGTTGGGGTTAGGATTTGGTGTAGGTTTTGGGCTAGTCAAGTAGACATTATTGCCAATACCATGCCACAATATGGCTATGGCGGTAGAAAAATTCCCCAGATAGGGTTAAGGTTAGGCAATTAGCCTTAGAACCATGCCATAAATCTGGCTATGGTATTGTTCAAAAAATTAGGGTTTGCAACACATGCACCCTTAGTTGCGCAACGTTTCGATCCAAAATAGGTCTTCTTCAGGCACAGGGGCATGTTGCTCCTTTGATGGTCAGGGACAGAATGAGCCTTGATTGATGCTGCTCCTACTTATAGACTCGCTACCAGTGGTGGTGTTTTTTTAAACTTTGCTCGTATTAGCTTAGACTTTCACTTATATTAGCTTAGAATATTTCATTTGGCATTTTTTCGCCCTTAATTTAGCATTTTTTAGCTTAGAATATTTTATTTGGCATCTTTTCGCCTTTAGCTAGCTTTCTTCAGCTTAGGACTTGTTCAGTTTAGCTTTTCTTAGCCTAGAACAGTTTATTTGGCACTTTTCGCCCTCCATTAGCTTAGAATATTTTATTTGGCACTTTTCGCCTTTAGCTAGCGTTCTTTAGCTTAGGACTTTGTTCAATTTAGCTTTTCTTAGCTCAGAACAGTTTATTTGGCACTTTTCGCCCTCCATTAGCTTAGAACATTTTTATTTGGCATCTTTTCGCCCTTAGTTAGCTTTTGTTTAGCTTAGTTGGCATCTTTTCACCCTTAGTTAGCTTTTTTTTAGCTTAGTCTAGCCTCTTTGAACTCGTTTTAGCTTTTAGACATCTTTTCGTCCTTAGGTTTGGTCTCCACTGGCAGGTAAGTATTGTTTTAATTTTTGTATGGTCCCTGTTTAACCATTTTTTTCTCCTTTTCTTCCCCCTAGGTGTACAGAAGAAACCCCGAATCCGAGAGGTAGGTGCCGGCCTGTTCTTGACCACTCCATGAGGCACTGGCTGGTTAGGTTTGGGGAAAATCCGAAGCCCCAACCGAGGTTGGGGCTAGGGCTGTGCACGGTCCATCGCTGGAGTGGTCCCAGGGCACGGCACTGCTCATCATCATCAGGGCTCTCCCACATGCCAAATTAGGCTTTAGAATTTTTAGCTAGTTGCTATCGGGTTGGGGTTAGGATTTGGTGTAGGTTTTGGGCTAGTCAAGTAGACATTATTGCCAATACCATGCCACAATATGGCTATGGCGGTAGAAAAATTCCCCAGATAGGGTTAAGGTTAGGCAATTAGCCTTAGAACCATGCCATAAATCTGGCTATGGTATTGTTCAAAAAATTAGGGTTTGCAACACATGCACCCTTAGTTGCGCAACGTTTCGATCCAAAATAGGTCTTCTTCAGGCACAGGGGCATGTTGCTCCTTTGATGGTCAGGGACAGAATGAGCCTTGATTGATGCTGCTCCTACTTATAGACTCGCTACCAGTGGTGGTGTTTTTTTAAACTTTGCTCGTATTAGCTTAGACTTTCACTTATATTAGCTTAGAATATTTCATTTGGCATTTTTTCGCCCTTAATTTAGCATTTTTTAGCTTAGAATATTTTATTTGGCATCTTTTCGCCTTTAGCTAGCTTTCTTCAGCTTAGGACTTGTTCAGTTTAGCTTTTCTTAGCCTAGAACAGTTTATTTGGCACTTTTCGCCCTCCATTAGCTTAGAATATTTTATTTGGCACTTTTCGCCTTTAGCTAGCGTTCTTTAGCTTAGGACTTTGTTCAATTTAGCTTTTCTTAGCTCAGAACAGTTTATTTGGCACTTTTCGCCCTCCATTAGCTTAGAACATTTTTATTTGGCATCTTTTCGCCCTTAGTTAGCTTTTGTTTAGCTTAGTTGGCATCTTTTCACCCTTAGTTAGCTTTTTTTTAGCTTAGTCTAGCCTCTTTGAACTCGTTTTAGCTTTTAGACATCTTTTCGTCCTTAGGTTTGGTCTCCACTGGCAGGTAAGTATTGTTTTAATTTTTGTATGGTCCCTGTTTAACCATTTTTTTCTCCTTTTCTTCCCCCTAGGTGTACAGAAGAAACCCCGAATCCGAGAGGTAGGTGCCGGCCTGTTCTTGACCACTCCATGAGGCACTGGCTGGTTAGGTTTGGGGAAAATCCGAAGCCCCAACCGAGGTTGGGGCTAGGGCTGTGCACGGTCCATCGCTGGAGTGGTCCCAGGGCACGGCACTGCTCATCATCATCAGGGCTCTCCCACATGCCAAATTAGGCTTTAGAATTTTTAGCTAGTTGCTATCGGGTTGGGGTTAGGATTTGGTGTAGGTTTTGGGCTAGTCAAGTAGACATTATTGCCAATACCATGCCACAATATGGCTATGGCGGTAGAAAAATTCCCCAGATAGGGTTAAGGTTAGGCAATTAGCCTTAGAACCATGCCATAAATCTGGCTATGGTATTGTTCAAAAAATTAGGGTTTGCAACACATGCACCCTTAGTTGCGCAACGTTTCGATCCAAAATAGGTCTTCTTCAGGCACAGGGGCATGTTGCTCCTTTGATGGTCAGGGACAGAATGAGCCTTGATTGATGCTGCTCCTACTTATAGACTCGCTACCAGTGGTGGTGTTTTTTTAAACTTTGCTCGTATTAGCTTAGACTTTCACTTATATTAGCTTAGAATATTTCATTTGGCATTTTTTCGCCCTTAATTTAGCATTTTTTAGCTTAGAATATTTTATTTGGCATCTTTTCGCCTTTAGCTAGCTTTCTTCAGCTTAGGACTTGTTCAGTTTAGCTTTTCTTAGCCTAGAACAGTTTATTTGGCACTTTTCGCCCTCCATTAGCTTAGAATATTTTATTTGGCACTTTTCGCCTTTAGCTAGCGTTCTTTAGCTTAGGACTTTGTTCAATTTAGCTTTTCTTAGCTCAGAACAGTTTATTTGGCACTTTTCGCCCTCCATTAGCTTAGAACATTTTTATTTGGCATCTTTTCGCCCTTAGTTAGCTTTTGTTTAGCTTAGTTGGCATCTTTTCACCCTTAGTTAGCTTTTTTTTAGCTTAGTCTAGCCTCTTTGAACTCGTTTTAGCTTTTAGACATCTTTTCGTCCTTAGGTTTGGTCTCCACTGGCAGGTAAGTATTGTTTTAATTTTTGTATGGTCCCTGTTTAACCATTTTTTTCTCCTTTTCTTCCCCCTAGGTGTACAGAAGAAACCCCGAATCCGAGAGGTAGGTGCCGGCCTGTTCTTGACCACTCCATGAGGCACTGGCTGGTTAGGTTTGGGGAAAATCCGAAGCCCCAACCGAGGTTGGGGCTAGGGCTGTGCACGGTCCATCGCTGGAGTGGTCCCAGGGCACGGCACTGCTCATCATCATCAGGGCTCTCCCACATGCCAAATTAGGCTTTAGAATTTTTAGCTAGTTGCTATCGGGTTGGGGTTAGGATTTGGTGTAGGTTTTGGGCTAGTCAAGTAGACATTATTGCCAATACCATGCCACAATATGGCTATGGCGGTAGAAAAATTCCCCAGATAGGGTTAAGGTTAGGCAATTAGCCTTAGAACCATGCCATAAATCTGGCTATGGTATTGTTCAAAAAATTAGGGTTTGCAACACATGCACCCTTAGTTGCGCAACGTTTCGATCCAAAATAGGTCTTCTTCAGGCACAGGGGCATGTTGCTCCTTTGATGGTCAGGGACAGAATGAGCCTTGATTGATGCTGCTCCTACTTATAGACTCGCTACCAGTGGTGGTGTTTTTTTAAACTTTGCTCGTATTAGCTTAGACTTTCACTTATATTAGCTTAGAATATTTCATTTGGCATTTTTTCGCCCTTAATTTAGCATTTTTTAGCTTAGAATATTTTATTTGGCATCTTTTCGCCTTTAGCTAGCTTTCTTCAGCTTAGGACTTGTTCAGTTTAGCTTTTCTTAGCCTAGAACAGTTTATTTGGCACTTTTCGCCCTCCATTAGCTTAGAATATTTTATTTGGCACTTTTCGCCTTTAGCTAGCGTTCTTTAGCTTAGGACTTTGTTCAATTTAGCTTTTCTTAGCTCAGAACAGTTTATTTGGCACTTTTCGCCCTCCATTAGCTTAGAACATTTTTATTTGGCATCTTTTCGCCCTTAGTTAGCTTTTGTTTAGCTTAGTTGGCATCTTTTCACCCTTAGTTAGCTTTTTTTTAGCTTAGTCTAGCCTCTTTGAACTCGTTTTAGCTTTTAGACATCTTTTCGTCCTTAGGTTTGGTCTCCACTGGCAGGTAAGTATTGTTTTAATTTTTGTATGGTCCCTGTTTAACCATTTTTTTCTCCTTTTCTTCCCCCTAGGTGTACAGAAGAAACCCCGAATCCGAGAGGTAGGTGCCGGCCTGTTCTTGACCACTCCATGAGGCACTGGCTGGTTAGGTTTGGGGAAAATCCGAAGCCCCAACCGAGGTTGGGGCTAGGGCTGTGCACGGTCCATCGCTGGAGTGGTCCCAGGGCACGGCACTGCTCATCATCATCAGGGCTCTCCCACATGCCAAATTAGGCTTTAGAATTTTTAGCTAGTTGCTATCGGGTTGGGGTTAGGATTTGGTGTAGGTTTTGGGCTAGTCAAGTAGACATTATTGCCAATACCATGCCACAATATGGCTATGGCGGTAGAAAAATTCCCCAGATAGGGTTAAGGTTAGGCAATTAGCCTTAGAACCATGCCATAAATCTGGCTATGGTATTGTTCAAAAAATTAGGGTTTGCAACACATGCACCCTTAGTTGCGCAACGTTTCGATCCAAAATAGGTCTTCTTCAGGCACAGGGGCATGTTGCTCCTTTGATGGTCAGGGACAGAATGAGCCTTGATTGATGCTGCTCCTACTTATAGACTCGCTACCAGTGGTGGTGTTTTTTTAAACTTTGCTCGTATTAGCTTAGACTTTCACTTATATTAGCTTAGAATATTTCATTTGGCATTTTTTCGCCCTTAATTTAGCATTTTTTAGCTTAGAATATTTTATTTGGCATCTTTTCGCCTTTAGCTAGCTTTCTTCAGCTTAGGACTTGTTCAGTTTAGCTTTTCTTAGCCTAGAACAGTTTATTTGGCACTTTTCGCCCTCCATTAGCTTAGAATATTTTATTTGGCACTTTTCGCCTTTAGCTAGCGTTCTTTAGCTTAGGACTTTGTTCAATTTAGCTTTTCTTAGCTCAGAACAGTTTATTTGGCACTTTTCGCCCTCCATTAGCTTAGAACATTTTTATTTGGCATCTTTTCGCCCTTAGTTAGCTTTTGTTTAGCTTAGTTGGCATCTTTTCACCCTTAGTTAGCTTTTTTTTAGCTTAGTCTAGCCTCTTTGAACTCGTTTTAGCTTTTAGACATCTTTTCGTCCTTAGGTTTGGTCTCCACTGGCAGGTAAGTATTGTTTTAATTTTTGTATGGTCCCTGTTTAACCATTTTTTTCTCCTTTTCTTCCCCCTAGGTGTACAGAAGAAACCCCGAATCTCCTAGGGTTAGGGTTAGGGTTAGGGTTAGGGTTAGGGTTAGGGTTAGGGTTAGGGTTAGGTTTAGGGGTTAGGGTTAGGGTTAGGGGTTAGGGTTAGGGTTAGGGGTTAGGGGTTAGGGTTAGGGGTAGGGTTAGGGTTAGGGGTTAGGGTTAGGGGTAGGGTTAGGGTTAGGGGTTAGGTGTAGGGGAATGTGAACTTATATTGGCCATTGGCCATAGGTGCACTGGCCTAATGGCACCGCACACACCCAGGGAGTGTATGGGGTTGTGTTAGTGTTAAAGGAATACAAGATCAAATTAAAACTAGAGATTATAAGATATAACTTAGTATATGTGTAATAACAATATAATAACAATGTAATGACAATGTAATAACAATGTAATAAACATACAGTGACCATATCAAGGCTAAAAGCTTTTATAAGTGTGGGTAAATAAGACTATAAAAGAGATTTAGTAAAATAGTGTTAATAACAGTGAAAGCGGTCACTCTATATCTAAAACATTGCTAAAAGGAATAAAAGTTAAAAAATATTAATATTACACAGGACAAAGTAGGAAAAAAGACAAGAAATGTAAGAGAAATAAGAAGCCTAGAGTTGGGACCTAGAATAAGTGCTTTAGAGGAGGAGTAAGTGCTAAAAAGTGAGATAAGTGCTAAAATACATAAAGCAACAAGCAAGGTGAAAACAAGACAGGCAGGTGTAAGACAAAACCACAAACCACAAAATCAAGGACAAAAGGTTATTAAAGGGGAGGGGGAGGGGGAAAGGACTAGGTTACCCAACCAGGCTAAAGTGGTAGAAAGAGGGGGGAGAGAGAAGAAAGTGAAGAAAAAGAAAAGGGGAAAAATAAAGAGGATATAAGACCTTGTATTCCATATGTGAGACATTTGTAAAAGAAAGAGACAGAGACAAGTAAAAATATCTTTATTAAGATTCATTAAGACCAAGTGGGACGTGAGTTTTTAGTTTATTAATCCAGATTCGTTCAGCTCTCTTCCTTTGTGCTTGTGTCCAGCCAGGATTGCTTTCAAGACCACAAATGTCAAGGTGGGAGATGTCATGAGTCTGAAAATGTGTTACTAAGTGTGTGTTAAGTATGTTTTTTGAAATGTTATGGAGGTGTTGCTTGAGTCTGGCCCGGATGGAGTTGCCTGTTTCACCGATGTAGTGCAAGTGACAGTTGTGACAAGTGATGATGTAAACTGCGTTGGTGGCATCAATGACAGAGGTTGGTTGGGTGCAGAGCAGTGTGAGTGAATGTTAGTGATAAAGTGATGAGGT
>NC_085001.1:0-2500 GCF_963854185.1 Sardina pilchardus | reverse complement strand
GGGTTAGGGTTAGGGTTAGGGTTAGGGTTAGGGTTAGGGTTAGGGTTAGGGTTAGGGTTAGGGTTAGGGTTAGGGTTAGGGTTAGGGTTAGGGTTAGGGTTAGGGTTAGGGTTAGGGTTAGGGTTAGGGTTAGGGTTAGGGTTAGGGTTAGGGTTAGGGTTAGGGTTAGGGTTAGGGTTAGGGTTAGGGTTAGGGTTAGGGTTAGGGTTAGGGTTAGGGTTAGGGTTAGGGTTAGGGTTAGGGTTAGGGTTAGGGTTAGGGTTAGGGTTAGGGTTAGGGTTAGGGTTAGGGTTAGGGTTAGGGTTAGGGTTAGGGTTAGGGTTAGGGTTAGGGTTAGGGTTAGGGTTAGGGTTAGGGTTAGGGTTAGGGTTAGGGTTAGGGTTAGGGTTAGGGTTAGGGTTAGGGTTAGGGTTAGGGTTAGGGTTAGGGTTAGGGTTAGGGTTAGGGTTAGGGTTAGGGTTAGGGTTAGGGTTAGGGTTAGGGTTAGGGTTAGGGTTAGGGTTAGGGTTAGGGTTAGGGTTAGGGTTAGGGTTAGGGTTAGGGTTAGGGTTAGGGTTAGGGTTAGGGTTAGGGTTAGGGTTAGGGTTAGGGTTAGGGTTAGGGTTAGGGTTAGGGTTAGGGTTAGGGTTAGGGTTAGGGTTAGGGTTAGGGTTAGGGTTAGGGTTAGGGTTAGGGTTAGGGTTAGGGTTAGGGTTAGGGTTAGGGTTAGGGTTAGGGTTAGGGTTAGGGTTAGGGTTAGGGTTAGGGTTAGGGTTAGGGTTAGGGTTAGGGTTAGGGTTAGGGTTAGGGTTAGGGTTAGGGTTAGGGTTAGGGTTAGGGTTAGGGTTAGGGTTAGGGTTAGGGTTAGGGTTAGGGTTAGGGTTAGGGTTAGGGTTAGGGTTAGGGTTAGGGTTAGGGTTAGGGTTAGGGTTAGGGTTAGGGTTAGGGTTAGGGTTAGGGTTAGGGTTAGGGTTAGGGTTAGGGTTAGGGTTAGGGTTAGGGTTAGGGTTAGGGTTAGGGTTAGGGTTAGGGTTAGGGTTAGGGTTAGGGTTAGGGTTAGGGTTAGGGTTAGGGTTAGGGTTAGGGTTAGGGTTAGGGTTAGGGTTAGGGTTAGGGTTAGGGTTAGGGTTAGGGTTAGGGTTAGGGTTAGGGTTAGGGTTAGGGTTAGGGTTAGGGTTAGGGTTAGGGTTAGGGTTAGGGTTAGGGTTAGGGTTAGGGTTAGGGTTAGGGTTAGGGTTAGGGTTAGGGTTAGGGTTAGGGTTAGGGTTAGGGTTAGGGTTAGGGTTAGGGTTAGGGTTAGGGTTAGGGTTAGGGTTAGGGTTAGGGTTAGGGTTAGGGTTAGGGTTAGGGTTAGGGTTAGGGTTAGGGTTAGGGTTAGGGTTAGGGTTAGGGTTAGGGTTAGGGTTAGGGTTAGGGTTAGGGTTAGGGTTAGGGTTAGGGTTAGGGTTAGGGTTAGGGTTAGGGTTAGGGTTAGGGTTAGGGTTAGGGTTAGGGTTAGGGTTAGGGTTAGGGTTAGGGTTAGGGTTAGGGTTAGGGTTAGGGTTAGGGTTAGGGTTAGGGTTAGGGTTAGGGTTAGGGTTAGGGTTAGGGTTAGGGTTAGGGTTAGGGTTAGGGTTAGGGTTAGGGTTAGGGTTAGGGTTAGGGTTAGGGTTAGGGTTAGGGTTAGGGTTAGGGTTAGGGTTAGGGTTAGGGTTAGGGTTAGGGTTAGGGTTAGGGTTAGGGTTAGGGTTAGGGTTAGGGTTAGGGTTAGGGTTAGGGTTAGGGTTAGGGTTAGGGTTAGGGTTAGGGTTAGGGTTAGGGTTAGGGTTAGGGTTAGGGTTAGGGTTAGGGTTAGGGTTAGGGTTAGGGTTAGGGTTAGGGTTAGGGTTAGGGTTAGGGTTAGGGTTAGGGTTAGGGTTAGGGTTAGGGTTAGGGTTAGGGTTAGGGTTAGGGTTAGGGTTAGGGTTAGGGTTAGGGTTAGGGTTAGGGTTAGGGTTAGGGTTAGGGTTAGGGTTAGGGTTAGGGTTAGGGTTAGGGTTAGGGTTAGGGTTAGGGTTAGGGTTAGGGTTAGGTTAGGGTTAGGGTTAGGGTTAGGGTTAGGGTTAGGGTTAGGGTTAGGGTTAGGGTTAGGGTTAGGGTTAGGGTTAGGGTTAGGGTTAGGGTTAGGGTTAGGGTTAGGGTTAGGGTTAGGGTTAGGGTTAGGGTTAGGGTTAGGGTTAGGGTTAGGGTTAGGGTTAGGGTTAGGGTTAGGGTTAGGGTTAGGGTTAGGGTTAGGGTTAGGGTTAGGGTTAGGGTTAGGGTTAGGGTTAGGGTTAGGGTTAGGTTAGGGTTAGGGTTAGGGTTAGGGTTAGGGTTAGGGTTAGGGTTAGGGTTAGGGTTAGGGTTAGGGTTAGGGTTAGGGTTAGGGTTAGGGTTAGGGTTAGGGTTAGGGTTAGGGTTAGGGTTAGGGTTAGGGTTAGGGTTAGGGTTAGGTTAGGGTTAGGGTTAGGGTTAGGGTTAGGGTTAGGGTTAGGGTTAGGGTTAGGGTTAGGGTTAGGGTTAG
>NC_085000.1:35717116-35739616 GCF_963854185.1 Sardina pilchardus | reverse complement strand
CAAGGAATTTGATTCCTGTTAATCTTTGCTCTTAAGGCGAGACACGGCAGGTGAAAAGGGTTAGGGTCACTTTAATCAAGCCTGTGCATGAGTAATGATGTCAACCATAGCAACGGAGCTTTTATCTTATCTTAAGAGTTGTCCTTACTTTGTAAATAACATTTAAGAGAAACCTCCTAGCTAATATCTTTAACTGCAATTTAGGAGTTCTCTTAGTGGTAAGATAAAATGCTTTGTGAATACGGGCCCAGAGTGTCTCTATCATGTCACATGAGAATACGATGAGCTACTTACTCTGTCCATTGGCTCACATAGCAGAACATGAGTCTTCGTGCATGATAGGGGAGCCAACAGACCACAAACGCGATTACCACAGCACCTGAAATACAGACACAGCAAAGTCAGATAAACACAATACAGCACCTGAAATACAGACACAGCAAAGTCAGATAAACACAATACAGCACCTGAAATACAGACACAGCAAAGTCAGTTAAACACAATACAGCACCTGACATACAGACACAGCAAAGTCAGTTAAACACAATACAGCACCTGACATACAGACACAGCAAAGTCAGATAAACACAATACAGCACCTGAAATACAGACACAGCAAAGTCAGATAAACACAATACAGCACCTGAAATACAGACACAGCAAAGTCAGTTAAACAAAATACAGCACCTGAAATACAGACACAGCAAAGTCAGATAAACACAACACAGCACCTGAAATACAGCAAAGCCAGATAAACACAATACAGCACCTGAAATACAGACACAGCAAAGTCAGATAAACACAATACAGCACCCGAAATACAGACACTGTAAAGTCAGATAAACACAATACAGCACCTGAAATACAGACAAAGCAAAGTCAGTTAAACAAAATACAGCACCTGAAATACAGACATAGCAAAGTCAGATAAACACAATACAGCACCTGAAATACAGACACAGCAAAGTCAGATAAACACAACACAGCACCTGAAATACAGACACAGGAAAGTGAAACAGAGGAGTAAAGAAATAGTGTCTAGCCACAGCAGTTTGGAGAGGCTGTTCTCTTCCTCATATGTGATCACAGTGACCAGGCTGGTGACCAGCCTGTCAAGCTTGACAAAGATGGTCAAGCTTGATTTCTAGAATGACCATCATAAGCTGGCGTGGCCAGTAAAAACCAGCAATGTAGACCAGCAACACCAACTAAAATGACCAGCTTGAGGTGGTACGGCAATCAAAACCAGCTGAGTTACCATCATAAGCTGGGTAAACCAGCTGAAGGTGTGTTTTTGCTAGAGTTTTGCTGGTCTAGCTGGTTAACCATCATAGGGTGGTCAAATAAGCTGGTTAACAAGCTGGTCAACCAGCAAACCACCTTTAGCTGGTCAGGCTGTTTTTTTCAGCAGGGAAGTCATGCTGGTAACCAGCCTGTCAAGCTTGACAAAGATGGTCAAGCTGGTTTTCTAGAATGACCAACATAAGCTGGCGTGGCCAGCATGGGTCAATGTAGCCTCTGTGATTTCTCGGAAGAGCATGTTTATCAGGTCTCCCTCGAGACTTCATGTCCATCAGAGCCTCTTCCCACCTGTGAACCACATGGAGGCCAATACTGCAGCCACATGGTCTCCTATGAACCATGTGAAGGCTAATACTGCAGCCACATGGTCTCAGAGGTCGTGTCAATCGATGAGGGTTCACCAATGTCACCTCTCTAGGCCACAGCCCTTATTGGTGCCTTAAGACGCGCACCAGAGTCTGTAGCACAGACACCCGCTCATCCATATGGGTCAGCAGGCCTTTCTCTACACTACAGATTCACTACATTCACTACTTTGATCCATATTTACACTGATGCTGCAACCTCAAGAAAGCGAAAGTATGAGTAACCGAGGACTGTGGCTGCGAGCTCTAATTGCACAGAAACACACACACACACACCCACACACACTACTGGCACAAGTGTGAGTGATGAGTCAGAAGACACCAGTGGCTTGTTGGCTTGTTGAGGTGGCCGGAGCACCATGTTGTTCTCAATCATCACCCTTTCATCGAGGGAGTGGCCATTCGCTTGGACTGTTGTCTTGGCAACCCCTTGGTCTGTTGGGCAAGAACGCTAGCGGCTACAGATGAGATAGCAGCCAGCAGCTACATCAGCTTGCTAGCCACTACATGTGAGTCACAGAGACAGAAAAGACAGAGAATACACAGAGATGCAAAGTGGGTTGACCAAGTCAGAGGCAGAGAGAGAAAAGGGACATACTGTGCACAGATCTGAACAGGCCAAGATGCCGCTGTTATGTCAAAAAATCACTTTCATTTAAAAGCCAACAGCAATAACATGAGTGTAACGGAATGAGGATATTTCAGTTGGTGAATTTTAAAGCGTGCTTCATTGAGTCACGCTAACTCCTCAGCTTTCCCCTCATTGAGAGATGTACATACAAACACCACAGAGATAAAACAACAGTAAACACAAAGGGCAAAATACGATTCCAAAGCAGATAAATATCTAGAAACAACACAACTGAATGTAAACATTATGATGCCAAAGCTGTTTGCAGTTAACTCCTCGGAGGTCCGGGGGCCTTTCAAACACTGGGAGGCAGTCTGCTACATCTGACATATTTAGGTTTTTCATCTAACTAAAACATCTATGCAAAAGTGGCACATATGGTTATATTCTAGAAGACCTCAACAAAATGATATGTGAGTAAAGTGTATGTAATGAAATTAGCTTTTATTATTCAGTGTAAACTCAATTATTATCAACTAAATATATCTACCCAAGACTTTTGAAGTTTGAACCTTGAAAACAAAGGTGTTGGCTAAATAAAAGTAAAAAGAACATAAAAAAATGTTATGTAGTCAGACTAAATGAAGTCTCTTTCAAATATCTTTCAAATGCAAATTAAGTTGATTGGGCTTTAGAATGGGTCTGCTGCAGACGAGAGGACTGAAAATCCTAGGATTTTCTTTTATTGTTTTTACCAGGCACCATTGAACATTTCTTTTACATAAACATATATATTTGGAAACTAGAGGATCCAAGGTTTCCAATGGTGTCCCTTATATGTTTCTAGGACAAAAACTTGCAGAGATTCAGATGTGTGTTTGGAATAGCTTTTCAAATGACTCCCAGGTGTTAAAGGAACACTTCACCTTTTTTCATATTAAACTATGTTATTCCCTTAATTAAGACGAGTTGATACATACCTCTCACGTTTCAATGCGTGCACTCACTGGCTCTGGCATGCGGCACAACTTTGATAGCATTAAGCTAGCCCAATGCATTCATTAGGATCCAAACAGAGATGAAGTTAGAAGTGACCAAACAGCTCCATGTTTTCCATATTAAAATACAGTTACACGAGTAGTCACACGACCAAGTATGGTGAGACAAAATAAAACGTGGTGCATTTCTAAGCAGGCAAAAGGGATAACTATATTGCGTGGCGGAATAACATTGGGAGCACTTAGACTCTGCGCAGTAATATCTTCACTCCAAAGTGAAACTGAAAGTGCAATAGTGAGGATATTACTGCGCCACAGAGCCAGTGAGTGCACGCATTGAAACGTGAGAGGTATGTATCAACTCGTCTTAGTTAAGGGAATAACGTAGTTTAATATGAAAAAACGGTGAAGTGTTCCTTTAACTAACAAGAGCAACACTAACCTGCACAACATGGCAGCTGTCTCAGCGGGCTACAATATCATGCTCATACTTTGAGACACTCTCCTTTTGATCTTTTCCCCGTTTGACATCTTACCATAGACTACGTGCATCCTACGCAATGAAACGACAGCTTCAATATGCACAGGCAACAGCGTGGATAATTGAACATGCTCTTTGATTCAACATTACATGGTGTCTGTCTGTGACACCATGTTTTACACGTTTTAGCGTTTATCTTGTACAGAGCTCACAGCTTTGTCTTTGGTGGTTGTTGCATCCATGTTGTGTGTGTGTGTGTGTGTGTGTGTGTGTGTGTGTGTGTGTGTGTGTGTGTGTGTGTGTGTGTGTGTGTGTGTGTGTGTGTGTGTGAGAGAGAGAGGCGTATTTTATATGTAGAGAATGGAGAGATGTTTCTGTCTTTTGTCCTGCCTTGCATACTGCAGACAGAGCAGTGAAGGCCACAGACCCACATATCATGTATTCTCTCTCTCTCTCCTCCACTACACACAGATCATGTATTCTCTCTCTCTCTCACTCCTCCACTACACACAGATCATGTATTCTCTCTCTCTCACTCCTCCACTACACACAGATCATGTATTCTCTCTCTCTCTCACTCCTCCACTACACACAGATCATGTATTCTCTCTCTCTCTCACTCCTCCACTACACACAGATCATGTATTCTCTCTCTCTCTCTCTCCTCCACTACACACAGATCATGTATTCTCTCTCTCTCTCACTCCTCCGCTACACACAGATCATGTATTCTCTCTCTCACTCACTCCTCCGCTACACACAGATCATGTATTCTCTCTCTCTCACTCCTCCACTACACACAGATCATGTATTCTCTCTCTCACTCCTCCACTACACACAGATCATGTATTCTCTCTCTCTCACTCCTCCACTACACACAGATCATGTATTCTCTCTCTCTCTCTCCTCCACTACACACAGATCATGTATTCTCTCTCTCTCACTCCTCCGCTACACACAGATCATGTATTCTCTCTCTCTCTCCTCCGCTACACACAGATCATGTATTCTCTCTCTCTCTCTCCTCCACTACACACAGATCATGTATTCTCTCTCTCTCTCTCCTCCACTACACACAGATCATGTATTCTCTCTCTCACTCCTCCACTACACACAGATCATGTATTCTCTCTCTCTCTCTCTCCTCCACTACACACAGATCATGTATTCTCTCTCTCTCACTCCTCCACTACACACAGATCATGTATTCTCTCTCTCTCTCCTCCACTACACACAGATCATGTATTCTCTCTCTCTCTCTCACTCCTCCACTACACACAGATCATGTATTCTCTCTCTCTCACTCCTCTGCTACACACAGTCCTTTCTCATCTCTCTCTCTCTCTCTCTCTCTCTCTCACACACACACACACACACACATTCTCTCTCTCTCTCTCTCTCTCTCACACACACACACTCTCACATTCTCTCTCTCTCACACTCACACAAATACACTGAGCTTATCTGTTTTTTTTGCCAGATAAATAAATAATAATATAAAAAGCCACCCACACTCTGAGCACAAAGAGGAATAAACTGTGTGATGGTAGCAGCCCCAGGTGCTCTGTGTTTGTCCCTTAGACTGTCACACTTGTGCACAAAGACAAATAAGAAATAAGATAACAATTGCCTGCTGCAGTTACTTCAGCACTGAGCTGGTGCAGCTCGTCCTCTAAGCTGAGGAGCACACGGTTGTTCCCGTGTCGCCTTCTCAAAATAGCTGTTGGTGTCGTGGTCAACAGCCCGCAATGTCTGACTCTTAGAATAACTCTGATCATTTGAACATCCTCTGGCCAAGGGTCTATATTTGGGAGATAATGAGTATAATATTTAGTTTGGAACGTACGGTGGCTGTGCGGGTTAATCGGTGCAGACAGGAATATGCATTTACAACTGAATATCATAGAAATTGCTCTTCTAAGCCATTAACCTGGCTCAGCTCAGTCATTATACGTCTACAGACAAATGGAAGTGTGTTTGCATTTAGTGAACAAAAAGGCTATAAAAAGGCTGATTATACAGTGCATTACTTTGCTCTTATCTTCTTTAAGTCCCTACCATCATGTTAGGAGAGAGAGGAGTCCACCTGTGCAGACATCCTCCACACAAGATGGAACTGGAAGAAGAGCAAGGTAAGGCACTGACTACACAAACAGTCATTTCCTGGTCTCAAACTAAAATGTACACATCTATCACACTTGGAGGTAGAGGATGGAAGAGAGGAGGTGGAGAGAGGGAGGAGAGAGGGAGGAGAGGAGGGAAGAGAGGATGTGGAGAGAGGGAGGAGAGAGGGAGGAGAGGAGGGAAGAGAGGATGTGGAGAGAGGGAGGAGGAGAAGGAGGAGAAGAGGGGGAGAGAGGGAGGAGAGGAGGGAAGAGAGGATGTGGAGAAAGGGAGGAGAGAGGGAGGAGAGGAGGGGGAGAGAGGGAGGAGAGGATGTGGGGAGAGGGAGGAGGAGAAGGAGGAGAGGAGGGAAGAGAGGATGTGGAGAGAGGGAGGAGAGGAGGGAAGAGAGGATGTGGACAGAGGGAGGAGGAGAAGGAGGAGAGGAGGGGGAGAGTGGGAGGAGAGGAGTGAAGAGAGGATGTGGAGAAAGGGAGGAGAGAGGGAGGAGAGGAGGGGGAGAGAGGGAGGAGAGGAGGGAAGAGAGGAGGTGGAGAGAGGGAGGAGAGAAGGAGGAGAGGAGGGGGAGAGAGGGAGGAGAGGAGGGAAGAGAGGGAGGAGGAGAAGGAGGAGAGGAGGGGGAGAGTGGGAGGAGAGGAGTGAAGAGAGGAGGGAAGAGAGGATGTGGAGAGAGGGAGGAGGGGGAGAGTGGGAGGAGACCTGATCGTTACGTTTTCGTTGCTGTGCCTTTGTTTCATGAAATCTTTCTAGAGCCTACCTGACATTGACAGACTTTGCAAAGATTTGGAAAAGATCTTTGAAAGACTACAGTCTCAGACCCTCTCACATCTAAAGACAATTCATTGAGTTTCTAGTCACAGTCTAGTCACAGGCCAGTCTCAGATTAGGATTTTGCAAAGACTGTGGGTCGCTATTTACATGACTGCTGCTAGATTCCTTCAAATTATTTCCATCGTGCAATAGGCTACACGTCATCATTAACAGGAACTCATATGATAGCCTACTCATATCAAAGTCATTTTTTTCGCGTTTCTGCAGCATTGTTTGATGTGTGACATCACTAACAGATATAGAGTTGTTCTATCACATAGAACAGCCGACTAATAAATTATAAGAAATGAAATGACAAATAATCATATAGGCTACAGTTGTCGCCTATTTTGCCCTTTCCTGTTTCGTGTTCGCGCAAGGTTACTATTGGTTTTTAATGTTCACGTCACTATTTGCATGAGCCACGACTGAAAAGACTTCCGATAATATCAAACATGTTTGATATTGTCGTAACAGCAAAACTAGAAAAAGACTGCCTCCGACGGACTTAAAACCGCTAAGATTGGCACCTTACACTAAACGATTTAGATGACGGGAGCGCGCCGAGATTCTAGTTCAACTCCCAAGATTTCCGCCCGATTTTGGAAATTTAGTCGCCGACTGTTAAAACAGACCAAAATCGTGCAATGTAAGCCAGCCTTAGATCGACGTAGTAACCGAACAGCTTCGCGTCGTGCCTAACAACACCCCTTAGCTGCTCGATTATACAGTATAAAGCACAGCCTCTCGGGGCTTATTGCTTATATCTACTCATGCTGGGTCAACCAGATTTACATTACTACAGTATCTACCCATGCTGGGTCAACCAGATTCACATTACTACCGTATCTACCCATGCTGGGTCAACCAGATTCACATTACTACCTTATCTACTCATGCTGGGTCAACCAGATTCACATTACTACCTTATCTACTCATGCTGGGTCAACCAGAGATACATCACTACCGTATCTACCCATGCTGGGTAAACCAGATTCACATTACTACCTTATCTACTCATGCTGGGTCAACCAGAGATACATTACTACCGTATCTACCCATGCTGGGTCACCACTGACAGCAGCTGCCCAGGGAGTCTCTGATCACAACCCCGCAAGGACACACTGCGGCCAGCTGATTGCCCAGAAGTGGGTGGGGGGGGGGGGGCACTTAGCTGTGCTGCGTCTCTGACCCCTCCAGGCAGCGCCCCTTTAAGTGTGAGCTGAAGATCAGATATGGAGATATGGAGGGGTTGTGTGTACAGGACAAAAGCTCCCAAGCACGCGCGCGCACACAGACACACACACACACATACAGAAATCTATACTCAAACACACAACAAAAACATTCCCTCACACATGAAAGGCACATCCACAGCCATTAACTCACATTACGTGCAGTTCAGCTCCACTGCAGTGTCTGACAGCACTCAAAAGCCAAGCTAACACACACACACACACACACACACACATTCTAGCTAAAATAACCACTTCTCTCCCACCGCGTCCCGGGCTTCTGATGGGAAAGTTTTAAGGTTGACACACACACACACACACACACACACACACACACACACACAGCACCCGATCACACTCTGTCTCCCAGCCAGGCCTGCCCCTACCATCATCTCCACATGTCTCTCTTACATGCACACACACACATCCACCATCACACACACACACACACACACACACATTCACACACATCCACCATCACACACACACACACACACACACATCCTGTATCACACACACCCTGCGATGGCTTGAAATAACGCTGCGTGGGGAGTTGGTGTTTGAGTGGCTACTGAGACAGAGAGAGGGGAGAGAGAGAGGAGAGAGAGAGGAGAGAGAGAGAGTAGAGAGAGAGGAGAGAGAGAGGGGAGAGAGGAGAGAGAGAGGGGAGAGAGAGGGGAGAGAGAGGAGAGAGAGGAGAGAGAGGAGAGAGAGAGGAGAGAGAGAGGGGAGAGAGAGAGAGGGGAGAGAGAGGAGAGAGAGATGATAGAGAGGAGAGAGGGGAGAGAGAGGGGAGAGAGAGAGGAGAGAGAGAGGGGAGAGAGAGAGGAGAAAATTGAATTGAATGGCAGATAGAGGAGAGGGGCACAGAGAGGGTCACAGCGGTCAGTATACTCAACAGGTGCTCAGGATGCACAGAGAGGGTCACAGCGGTCAGTATACTCAACTGGTGCTCAGGATGCTGATCAATTGAACTCCAATGCAGCTCTTATCTCTCCGTGTGACAAACTGGTCATCCAATGAGTTGTACGGCGTTTGGGAAGACTTGTAGCATTCATTCAGCTCTCATGGGTGTGCTATGTTGAGGCTACAGACATAGATAAAGGTTCTAGAGTAGATTGTGATTGATGTCATTCAGGGCATTAACACTAGAAGTGCCAAGCGCCGGTCATTTGACCGCTGAGACGTATTACTTGAAGCGCCGTGTTGGTTTGACCTATATATACCTAGAACTGCCGGGCTTAAAAATATATATATATATATTTAAAAATATATATATATATTTTCACTCGATTAAATTCCATGTTTTATCACCCAGTATTTTTACATGATCAAAAGCACACCGGCACAAGCTAGTTTAGAACTATTTTGCTCTTCTTATGTGACAACACTGCAGTCCCACGTTTGGCCATGTTTTTTTCAGACTGATCTTCTCTTTTCTCACAGCAGATGACGCAAGAACTCACTCGTATAAGTTTCCTGTCAGTCAGGCATGAGAATAATATTTTACCATAAACATATAGTTTATATATGTGCAATATGTATTATATATGTGATTTATTTTAATAAGTATTTTTCGTTTACATGGCATAGTCTATGGAGGCGATTTACAGTGGTAAAATGCAAGTTTGTTTTGAAAACGTTGCGACGTTGTTCTATTAGGCAGGCCTACGTGTGTAAAAAAATATTTTCAGCTGAAATTCGTCGTAGCCTATTTAAATTAGTTTCGGCCAAATCATTCATCTGCGCACAACTAACAAAGGACATTGGCAAGCGATTCTTATGAATTATTTCCAGATGAAACTCGTCGAATTTAAATTAGTTTCGACCAAATCATTCATCTGCGAGCAAACTTTTCTTATGCATTTATTTGGGCTTACTTAGTATGCCTACGTACATTCATAGTTGTATATCCTCTAAGTTGTATATCTTCTATAGTTGTAGGCTATCTGTAACAGCTCAGACTAATGTATAAGCATTTTCTTACATATTTCCTGGACTGACTGAGTTACGTCTCGTCAGAGACCTATTTCCTACGCATATAGACGTGTAGCGTGAAGTGGCGCAACGCTTGCTCTCTCATGTAACACTCAGACGACCCGGGTTCAATTCTCAGCGTGTGTGTTATTTTGTAGCTTACATTGACTGAATTCAGTGACCGTTTTTCAACGTTGACGAACAATTTTTTTTTGTTAACACTAGAAGCGCCAAGCGCCGGTCTTTTGACCGCTTAGACGTATTACTTGAAGTGCCGTGTTGGTTTGACCTAGGTATACCTAGAGAACTGCCGGGCTGCGGTCTTTCGATTAAATTCCAGGACCCTACGTTCACGACTTTTCCTAAATGCGAGTGGCTGCGCGAACATAGGCTACCTATTAAATGAATAGAAGTGAATTTGGGGAGTGAATTAGAAATAGCCACCAATTCATTTTAGAGCTTAGATTATCTGCCCAAACCCAAACTGCGGGCCGGTGTTACAGATCTCGAGATCCAACAACGTGTTGGGTCGAAATTGGAATCCTTCCCCACGGTTCCGTCGGGTCAGGCTCCTAATCACAGAACGCATGCCTCCGTTTTAAAATAGCCTATAAATAAAATTTCTAAGTAGCATACAAAATGTAAAAACGAAATATAAAAAATGAAATAGCCTACTATGAGAAAGTTGAAAGTCAAGTTTGCTTAAAGGGATAGTTCGGATTTTAAGACACGAAGTTGTATGGGTTCCCTGTCAGCAACGTAGTGCATCAGCACTGACTTACCCCCGACAGCGTCCTGTGAGCCGAGATCCAGCCGGTTTTAGATCGTTTTTGATGCTGAAGAAAGTAGTCCGGCAAGTTTCTGGGGTCACGAAAGTAAAGTGTTTTTCTTCTCAAAACCATATGCGTTCAACAGAGTGATATATTTGCACCACGAAAACGTTGTCCAGGAAAAATTCAAACCTCGTTATCACTTACTTATTTTTCGCGATTCCTATCACTGCGCGCTACTGACAGCTGGACAACGTTTTTGTGGTGCAAATATATCACTCTGTTGAACGCATATGGTTTTGAGAAGAAAAACACTTTACTTTCGTGACCCCAGAAACTTGCTGAAGAAAATAGTCCGGCATCAAAAACGATCAAAAACCGGCTGGATCTCGGCTCACAGGACGCTGTCGGGGGTAAGTCAGTGCTGATGCACTACGTTGCTGACAGGGAACCCATACAACTTCGTGTCTTAAAATCCGAACTATCCCTTTAAGGTTTGTTCAAGAACTCTTCCAGAGTTTTTACCTCAAACAACACAAATCAACACAAATAAATGAACAGATGAATGAACCGTGCTGTATGTCATAATGAAACAACCACAAACTATCAACACGGTCTGACACGAATGACACATGGATTAGTGCAAACTGAATTTATGACCAAACGATTTGATTCGTGCACGAAGCGCCATCTAGCTGTCATTATGTGTAAGTAACAGCGTCCCAGTCTGAGGACTCAGCGGTCTTTTGACCGCCTCAGCCGCGCTTTAAGTAGTTCACACCAGCACGGCGCTTCTAGTAGGACGTCAAAGCGGTCAGATGACCGGGGCGCGGCACTTCTAGGTATAAGTGGGTCAGAACGGCACGGCGCTTCTAGTGTTAAAACAATCCACTTTTACTTAAAGCACTTTGGCTTTTTTATTTGCTTTAAGCTTCAAAGAGCACTTTTGCTAATTCAGTTATGAGGCCATCAAGGCAATTAAGTTGTTTCAACTCCTGTCCGTCCATCTGTCTGCCTGTCTCTGTGCTGCCTTCGGCCGCTTTGCTGTGCCAGTGTCTCTCTGTGCTGCCTTCGGCCGCTTTGCTGTGCCAGTGTCTCTCTGTGCTGGTTGTGCCCCCTTTACTGTGCCAGTGTCTCTCTGTGCTGCCTTCGGCCGCTTTGCTGTGCCAGTGTCTCTCTGTGCTGCCTTCGGCCGCTTTGCTGTGCCAGTGTCTCTCTGTGCTGCCTTCGGCCGCTTTGCTGTGCCAGTGTCTCTCTGTGCTGCCTTCGCCCGCTTTGCTGTGCCAGTGTCTCTCTGTGCTGCCTTCGGCCGCTTTGCTGTGCCAGTGTCTCTCTGTGCTGCCTTCGGCCGCTTTGCTGTGCCAGTGTCTCTCTGTGCTGGTTGTGCCCCCTTTACTGTGCCAGTGTCTCTCTGTGCTGCCTTCGGCCGCTTTGCTGTGCCAGTGTCTCTCTGTGCTGCCTTCGGCCGCTTTGCTGTGCCAGTGTCTCTCTGTGCTGCCTTCGGCCGCTTTGCTGTGCCAGTGTCTCTCTGTGCTGCCTTCGCCCGCTTTGCTGTGCCAGTGTCTCTCTGTGCTGCCTTCGGCCGCTTTGCTGTGCCAGTGTCTCTCTGTGCTGCCTTCGGCCGCTTTGCTGTGCCAGTGTCTCTCTGTGCTGGTTGTGCCCCCTTTACTGTGCCAGTGTCTCTCTGTGCTGCCTTCGCCCGCTTTGCTGTGCCAGTGTCTCTCTGTGCTGCCTTCGGCCTCTTTACTGTGCCAGTGTCTCTCTGTGCTGGTTGTGCCCGCTTTGCTGTGCCAGTGTCTCTCTGTGCTGCCATCGGCCGCTTTGCTGTGCCAGTGTCTCTCTGTGCTGCCTTCGGCCGCTTTGCTGTGCCAGTGTCTCTCTGTGCTGCCTTCGGCCTCTTTACTGTGCCAGTGTCTCTCTGTGCTGGTTGTGCCCGCTTTGCTGTGCCAGTGTCTCTCTGTGCTGGTTGTGCCCGCTTTGCTGTGCCAGTGTCTCTCTGTGCTGCCATCGGCCGCTTTGCTGTGCCAGTGTCTCTCTGTGCTGCCTTCGGCCGCTTTGCTGTGCCAGTGTCTCTCTGTGCTGCCTTCGGCCGCTTTGCTGTGCCAGTGTCTCTCTGTGCTGGTTGTGCCCACTTTGCTGTGCCAGTGTGCATGGATGGCAGAGACACTCTTCTCTGACTAACACATATAACAATCACAAAAAGGGTGACTAACACTTCACATGATTCTGCCAGACACACACACACACACACACACACACACACACACACACACACACACACACGCACACACACACACATACATACACTGACAAACAATACAAACCCACATATAGACCCAGACAAAGTCATATTGCGCACACCCACAAACACCCACACCCCATTTATCTTCCAAAAGCCATTCAAAAGTCATTGAAAGTGTAGAAATGAGCTTTGTTGAGGCATGTTCAGCCCTCTTCTTAAAGATGGCTGTTTAACTACGGAAAACAAGAAGATTTATACGGCCAATCATAATGAAGGCGCCTGGGGAGCTGGCCCATTTGTCTCTGTTTTGATAGAGTCTTAATGGATCTGTAATGCTGGACTGTGGGCAGAGAGAGGGGACCGGCGGCTATAATGCTGGACCATGGGCAGAGAGAGGGGACCGGCGGCTGGGTCTGGGCAGAGAGAGGGGACCGGCGGCTGGGTCGTAAATCTGACTGACCTCATCTCACCGCAGGACTTGGTGGAGAGGGAAGTTCTACCGCTGGACTGCTGGGTCGGAACATTTTCCATTTTTCCAGAGAGTTCCACGGGCCCGCTCCAACGAGAGAGATGAGTACGGTGCAGCAGTGGTGTATGGTGCAGCAGAGATCATCAGTAGGTGTGGGCTGTGTGTTTGTGCTCTCATATGTTTTGCCTTCTCTGGTGAATCAGCAGTTTGACTTAAATTACGGGTGGTGGTGGGGAGATGATGCGGTGTGAATTTGAACAGCTGAGAGTCTCTCTGCCCGAGGACTGCTGTGGGTCATTTAGCAGCGTGCTCAGCATAACTGAACTTTAAAGTGAATTCCATTCATCACAAGTTGTCCCTGCTAAACAAACCAGCCTGACCAGCTGAAGGTTGTTTACTGGTTGACCAGCTTGTTAACCAGCCTGTTTGACCACCCTATGATGATCGACCTGCTAGACCAGCAAAACTGTTGCAAAAACATACCTTCAGCTGGTTTACCCATTTTATGATGGTAATTCAGCTGGTTTTGCTTGTCATAGGCCTACTACCTCAAGCTGGTCAGTTCATCTAGGAGTTATAATTGATCAATAACTTCTACTTAATAATCACCCTGCTGAAAAAAACAGCAAGAAACCAGCTTAGGCTGGTAGCTGGTTTTAGCTGGTTTTAGCTGGTCTTTGCCCAAAACACAGTTATTATTGCTGGTCTTTACTGGTGTAGCTGGTTAGGCCACCAGCTAGACATGCTGGCATGACCATCTGAGGAAGCTGGTCGTGCTGGTGTGACCAGCCTGTCGTTTGGGATACAGCTGGTTTAAGATGGTCATGCTGGTGACCAGCCTGTCAAGCTTGACAAAGATGGTCAAGCTGGTTTTCTAGAATAACCAACATAAGCTGGCGTGGCCAGTAAAAACCAGCAATGTAGACCAGCAACACCAACTAAAATGACCAGCTTAAGGTGGTACGACAATCAAAACCAGCTGAATTACCATCATAAGCTGGGTAAACCAGCTGAAGGTGTGTTTTCGCGAGAGTTTTGCTGGTCTAGCTGGTTAACCATCAAAGGGTGGTCAAAGAAGCTGGTTAACAAGCTGGTCAACCAGCAAACCACCTTTAGCTGGTCAGGCTGTTTTTTTCAGCAGGGCACATAAAGCAGATCACAAAAACTTCATGTTTCCATTTAAGGAACATTTCAAAGATAAGGAAGTCCTTATCCTTACCAGACGCTGAAAAACTAATCCACGCTTTTGTCACTTCCAGGCTATACTATTGTAATGCGCTATACGCTGGCTGCAATAATACCTGTCTAAAAAGCTTACAGCTTATAAAAAACGCAGCTGCTCGCACACTCACTAGGACCAAAAAATATGAACATATTTCCCCCATCCTAGCATCTCTACATTGGTTACCTGTTAAAAGTCGCATTTACTTCAAAATTCTACTTCTAACATACAAAGCCATAAATGGCAGGGCAAATTGAAATTTCAGGTGGTGTTGCTGGTCTACATTGCTGGTTTTTACTGGTCATGCCAGCTTATGTTGGTCATTCTAGCAAACCAGCTTGATCATCTCTACCAGCCTGGGCAGCTTAAGGTGGTTTGCTGGTTGACCAGCTTGGTAACCAGCTTGTTTGACCACCCTATGATGGTTGACCAGCTTAACCAGCAAAACTCTTGTGAAAACATACCTTCAGTTGGTTTACCCAGATTACGATGCTAATTCTGTTGGTTCCCTGCTGAAAAAAACAGCAAGAAACCAGCTTATGCTGGCAGCTGGTTTTAGCTGGTCTTTGCTGGTTTTCTTCCAGTGTGTGTCGGTGTGTGTAAAGTGTGTCGGTGTGTGTGTAGTCACGTAGAACCATGACTCCGTGGCGTAGCGACTGGGTGTGTGTGTGTGTGTGTGTGTAAAGTGTGTGTGTGTGTGTGTGTGTGTGTGTGTGTGTTCTCACGTAGAACCATGACTCCGTGGCGTAGCGACTGGGTGTGTGTGTGTGTGTGTGTGTGTAAAGTGTGTGTGTGTGTGTGTGTGTGTGTGTGTGTGTACTCACGTAGAACCATGACTCCGTGGCGTAGCGACTGGGTGTGTGCGTGTGTGTGTAAATTGTGTGTGTGTGTGTGTGTGTGTGTGTGTGTGTGTACTCACGAAGAACCATGACTCCGTGGCGTAGCGACTGGGTGTGTGTGTGTGTAAAGTGTGTGTGTGTTCTCACATAGAACCATGACTCTGTGGCGTAGCGACTGGTTGTGTGTGTGTGTGTGTAAATTGTGTGTGTGTGTGTGTGTGTGTGTGTAGTCACGTAGAACCATGACTCCGTGGCGTAGCGACTGTGTGTGTGTGTGTGTGTGTGTGTGTGTGTGTGTGTGTGTACTCACGTAGAACCATGACTCCGTGGCGTAGCGACTGGGTGCGGTTGGGTTCCACGGCGACGCTCAGCATGGTGCTGTTGCCCCCGACGACGCAGACACGGTTGTCCTGCGCTGCCTCCCGGAACATTCTGAGCAGCTGACTAGCGATCACGCCATTCAGCACCGAGATCAGCGTCATGGGGACCACGAACGACAGGAAGGCATTCACCTAGCCAATCACAGAGAGAGAGAAAATCACCTGACTACACCTGAAAACACACACACACACACACACACACACACACACAGGAAGGCATTCACCTAGCCAATCACAGAGAGAGAGAGAGAGAGAATCACCTGACTACACCTGAAAACACACACACACACACACACACAGGAAGGCATTCACCTGGCCAATCACAGAGAGAGAGAGAAAATCACCTGACTACACCTGAAAACACACACACACACACACACACACACACACACAGGAAGGCATTCACCTGGCCAATCACAGAGAGAGAGAGAAAATTACCTGACTACACCTGAAAACACACACACACACACACACACACACACACACAGGAAGGCATTCACCTAGCCAATCACAGAGAGAGAGAGAGAGAATCACCTGACTACACCTGAAAACACACACACACACACACACACACAGGAAGGCATTCACCTAGCCAATCACAGAGAGAGAGAGAGAGAATCACCTGACTACACCTGAAAACACACACACACACACACACACAGGAAGGCATTCACCTAGCCAATCACAGAGAGAGAGAGAGAAAATCACCTGACTACACCTGAAAACACACACACACACACACAGGAAGGTCATTCACCTAGCCAATCACAGAGAGAGAGAAAATCACCTGACTACACCTGAAAACACACACACACACACACACACACACACACACACAGGAAGGCATTCACCTGGCCAATCACAGTCAGAGAGATAGAGAGAGAATCACCTGACAACATCTGAAAACACACACACACACACTTTAATGCTTTTATTTGGACCTTAACACAGGGGAAGATTCACAGATCCAAACATTGAAGGAAGTGAGTTACACACTTAGGCAGGTCTGATCAAACACAGAATGCATTGTGCTTTTTTCTTTCTAAACTACATGATTATGGGTAAACATGGCATCGTTGCTTCCAGATGGATAAACCTATTATTGCAGAAATAGAGCAGTGCTTTGCAAGTTTTTTTGCAATTGGTTTGCTTAGTCCACATATTTGCAGTCCACGTTTGTGCGGACAAGTTTGTGCACATGTCCAAGACTCCCAAACACAAGAATGATAACGTTGCACTGAAACCCCATGCTTGTGATATTTTCTGCAAGTGGCTGATATTTCAGCAGCTTGGAATTAAAAAAGTGCCCATGTACAGATCAAAAGAACATCCTATTTATAGTCACATTCTTAGAATTGTTATCTTTAATGGTAATATCTGGGGTGTTTGGAATATTACTGAAAGTGATATTGTTGGTGTTTTCATCACTGGACCAGTCCTTTTGTACAGTGTGGTGTTTGTATATTTTTTTCATTCTCTCCTACACTTTTGTGATGCTTTGTGACACCAAGTCCACCAGTCTATCAGAATGTCTGCCCTCGCACCTGTTGCTGACACCTCGCAATGCGTGTCGCTTCCCTTGTAGGTTGCGCAGGTCTGGCCCACTTCAGGTGTATTCCAATCCGATGGCAGAGGTCGTTTAAGTTCGACCTCACACCAAATCCAGCCGCTCTGATGTCTAGTTTGCCGATGTCCTTCACCCTAAAGCCAAGGAACTGCGCATCATCCTCTTTAGCGCGCGGCACTTTCCGCCTCCGTAGATGTTGGATAAGAGACACACGAGCCACCTGTTTCACCGCTGGATCACTGTTATTTAACATGTCACTGTTATTTAACATGTTCAGCTGGATCGCTGTTATTTAACACGTTCAGCAGGATCGCTGTTACTTAATACGTTCAGCAGGATTGCTGTTATTTAACATGTTCAGGAGGATCACTGTTATTTAACACGTTCAGCAGGATTGCTGTTATTTAACATGTTCAGCAGGATCGCTGTTATTTAATACGTTCAACAGGATCACTGTTATTTAACACGTTCAGCAGGATCACTGTAACATGTTCAGCAGGATCGCTGTTATTTAACACGTTCAACTGGATCACTGTAACACGTTCAGCAGGATCACTGTTATTTAACACATTCAGCAGGATCACTGTAACATGTTCAGGAGGATCACTGTTATTTAACATGTTCAGCAGGATCGCTGTTATTTAACACGTTCAGCAGGATCACTGTTATTTAACACGTTCAGCAGGATCACTGTTATCTAACATGTTCAGCAGGATCGCTGTTATTTAACATGTTCAGGAGGATCACTGTTATTTAACATGTTCAGCAGGATCAATGTAACATGTTCAGCAGGATCGCTGTTATTTAATACGTTCAGCAGGATCGCTGTTATTTAACACGTTCAGCAGGTGGCTGGTTCTAGTGGCAGTGTATATCCACTCGATGTTTGGAACGCCTAGACCTCCATTTTTCCTGGGCTGAAAGATAGTGACACACACACACACACACACACACACACACACGTCCTACACTTCTTGACTGTAGGGGCTCAGTTACACACACACAGAGCCTCCCATCAGCATAATTGCTGAGACTACTTGACAACAGTGGTGCAGAGAGACTGGGACACAACACACACACACACACACACACACACATACACACACACATACACACACACACAGGCATAATTGCTGAGACTACTTGACAACAGTGGTGCAGAGAGACTGGGACAACAATGGGAAGTGAAGGGAAAACAACAAGAATTTAAGAGGGGAAAGTCAGAGCTGGAGGCTCCCAGGAAAGAAAACAAGAAGAAATGAATTTGAGATTTGTTTCCAGCAGCATTGGTGAGTGTTAATTATCAGCAGTTTTCGAACTCTACACACACTCACTCTACACACACCCTATAGACACACATTCACACACACACTCACTCACACACACACACACACACACACACACACACACACACTACACACTACACACAAAGTCTACACACACACACACACACACACACACACACACACACACACACACACACACTACACACTACACACAAAGTCTACACACACACACAGACACACACACACACACACACACACACACACACACAAACACTCTACACATCACTAATTCTCAGCTGTCATTGAAGCTGTTCTTTTCTTCCTCCACACAACACCCTCAACCCCCAAATTTACTCTCTAATCAGGGCCATTGTTATTTCCAGCACGGCAACAATCACAGCCCGAAAAAATGTTAATCGAGTTAATGAACAGATTGCAGATCTTTTGTGCTGCTCTCTGGTCAGTAATGACATCCTGATTAAACTAAGAAAAAAATAGTCACCATGAAAGGAAATCTAAAGTGAGCATCAAACAGACGCTTGATCACAGACACTCGATCACAGACACAGACGGCTCATTTGCGATGGTGACCGTGCTGAGGGGCACAGCAGCTCCATTTCTGCACCTATCTGATATGCACTGATATGCACTGATATGCAGCTATCTGATATGCACTGATATGTACTGATATGCACTGATATGCAGCTATCTGATATGCACTGATATGCAGCTATCTGATATGCACTGATATGCACTGATATGCAGCTATCTGATATGCACTGATATGCACTGATATGCACTGATATGCAGCTATCTGATATGCACTGATATGCACTGATATGCAGCTATCTGATATGCACTGATATGTACTGATATGCACTGATATGCAGCTATCTGATATGCACTGATATGCAGCTATCTGATATGCACTGATATGCACTGATATGCAGCTATCTGATATGCACTGATATGCAGCTATCTGATATGCACTGATATGTACTGATATGCACTGATATGCAGCTATCTGATATGCACTGATATGCAGCTATCTGATATGCACTGATATGTACTGATATGCACTGATATGCAGCCATCTGATATGCACTGATATGCACCGATATGCACTGATATGCACCTATCTGATATGCACTGATATGCACCTATCTGATATGTACTGATATGCAGCCATCTGATATGCACCTATCTGATATGCACTGATATGCAGCTATCTGATATGCACTGATATGCACCTATCTGATATGCACTGATATGCACCTATCTGATATGCACTGATATGCAGCTATCTGATATGCACTGATATGCACCTATCTGATATGCACCTATCTGATATGCACTGATATGCACTGATATGCACCTATCTGATATGCACCTATCTGATATGCACTGATATGCACTGATATGCAGCTATCTGATATGCACTGATATGCAGCTATCTGATATGCACCGATATGCACCTATCTGATATGCACTGATATGCAGCTATCTGATATGCACTGATATGCACCGATATGCACTGATATGCTGCTATCTGATATGCACTGATATGCACTGATATGCAGCTATCTGATATGCACTGATATGCTGCTATCTGATATGCACTGATATGCAGCTATCTGATATGCACTGATATGCAGCTATCTGATATGCACTGATATGCACCGATATGCACCTATCTGATATGCACTGATATGCACTGATATGCACCTATCTGATATGCACTGATATGCACTGACATGCACCTATCTGATATGCACTGATATGCACCTATCTGATATGCACTGATATGCACCTATCTGATATGCACTGATATGCACCTATCTGATATGCACTGATATGCACTGATATGCACTGATATGCAGCTATCTGATATGCACTGATATGCACTGATATGCACTAATATGCACCTATCTGATATGCACCTATCTGATATGCACCGATATACAGCCATAATTACCATATTATGCAGCCATATGCACCGATATGCAACCATAATTACCATATGGTCCCATATCATAGAAATGTACAAAGGCCTTAAAGGGATTATCCGGAGTAAAATGCACTTTAGATCAATTTACGGATGACTAGGAGTACAAACGTTGAGTTGACATCAAATCATGTCATTCGGATGTGTTTTGAGAAAGTTCGAATTTACCGTTTTTAGCCAAAGCTCGTTAGCCTGGAAGTGAACGGGGCATGTCCTTTCGCCGCTACAAAACGCTATTTTTATACCTCTTCTACTGTTCCAAACAACATTACACTTACGTGGTAGTGAGTAGAGGGTCCCTTAAGCCAAACCGAAGTATCCCGAGGTCTTTATGTGGTCGGATGGAGTCCAGAATGAATTTAATCAAGCCAGTACCTTCCCGGAAATGTCGCTGCTGCAGCTGAGAAATGTTTTAGCAACACTTAAGCAACATTTTGTTGAGTGACAGGTGTTAGGTCTTAGCTGGTGAGCATGTGTGCGCTATGTCGGGCTGTGAAGGATGGAAGATGATGAATAAATAGGCATAGCCTCTTCAAATAAATTGTAAAGTCCCAGCTCTTCAGAGAACATCTCCTCCCATAGCACTACTTACAACTACTCTTGCTGATCCAGCTCTTCAGAGAACATCTCCTCCCATAGCACTACTAGTCTTGCTGATCCTTGACTTGCCATCTAATTGTGCCATTGAGGTGTCCACGATATGGCAACCTTGACAGGGACAAGAAGGAAGCGGTCAGTCCCAGCTGCACTCTGCCTCTGGGCCCGTATTCACAAAGAATTTTAGGGCTAAAAGTAGCTCCTAACTGGCGAATTTAGGAGAAACTCCTAAAAATAATGGGCGTGTCACTCCTAACTTTAGGACTCTCCTAAGTAAGGAGAAAGGACAACTCCTAAACTAATAGTGAGTCTTCCTTGCTATGGTGGACGTCATTACTCATGCATGAGCTTGATTAGAGTGACCACCTTGATTGGCTGATGATTATAACGCGGGAATAATGGCAAACCTCCCCTACGATGACGAGTTGAGTGACAGGTGTTAGGTCTTAGCTGGTGAGAATGCGTGCGCTATGTCAGGCTGTGAAGGATGGAAGATGATGAATAAATAGGCATAGCCTTAATGAATAAAGAGTAGAGCAAATAGCCTAGGCTTATAGAAACACTAAGGACTGGAGCAGTATCTTTGCAACATGTATTAAATCTGTATGAAAACACGTTGCCTATATTTGCAAAGAGGAGAAACGATTTAACTTAATTAGGCACAATGAGACGTTACATTTAGTTTACATGCAATGGTGGTTTTGGTTGTCGGTGGCATTATTGCATTTGCATCCTTAGTTGCAATGCACATTTATTCCCTTGAATGACAGCTCCTGCACTGCACGTTCATTTCAAAACATCACGACGTGAAATGCCACTAAAAGCGGGTTGTGAATAGGTCTTATTGAGTTAGAAGTCCTCTCAAGTTCTTTTACGCTGTCCTAGACTTAAGAGCTACTTTTAGACTTAAAATGTTTTGTGAATAACTTTTAGTGAAAAAAATTAGGAGTCCTAAAGTTGGGAGTGACATGCCCATTATTTTTAGGAATTTCTCCTAAATTCGCCAGTTAGGAGCTACTTTTAGCCTAAAATTCTTTGTGAATACGGACTTGGGTAGATACAAGAAACAATGCAGAAGACTGCATATTGTTGTCTAGTACAAAGGAAATGATACACTTTCCTAATTGTGCTTTGCTTACAAATGCTAAAAGCCCTTCATTTGCATTAAGAGTAGGAAGAAACCCCAGTGTGAGTTTAGAAGCATGTAGCCTCTCTGGCCTATCTTCCTTCACAGATCTCAGAGCATGAAAACCCTCCACC